>NC_045985.1:30283112-30372800 GCF_010909765.2 Amblyraja radiata | reverse complement strand
TCCCCCTCTCCCCTCCCATCTCCCCTCCACCTCTCACCTCCCCTCCACCCCCCTCTTCGATCCACCCCCCACCCCCTCTCAACTCCCCCACGCCACCAGGGGATTCCCACCGGTTTCACCTTCGCTGTGAAGCTGCAGCGGGGCGCGGCTGCCAGTCGTGGCGCTGGCCAATGGGAGCAGAGCGCGGCTGATGAGTCAGCAGTTGCTGGTTTGAGCGAGTCTGTACAGGTTGAGTTTCTGCTCTGGATAACGCCGCTGCCGCCGCTGCTGCTGTTGTTGCTGCCCAAAGGCAGCGCGCAGCCCTTCTATTCAGTCAGCAGTGGACTGAATGCAGAATATCTACACACAATGATGGAGTAATGATAGTTCGGCGGGACAGGCAGCATCTCCGGAGAGAAGGAATGTGTCCATTCCCGTGAGATGCTGCCTGTCCGTTAAGTTACTCCAATCCAGCATTTTGTGTTTATCTTCGGTTTAAACCAGCATCTTGCACTTCTTACCTACACGTGGACTAAATGCAGGTGCAATTCCGTGCCAGGGGTCCGGACAGATGAGGGATTCAGTGCCGGGGTCCGGACAGATGCGGGATTTATTGCCAGGGGTCCGGACAGATGTGGGACTCAGTATCAGGGGTCCGGACAGATGTGGGATTCAATGCCAGTTGTCTGGACAGATGTGGGACACAGTGCCAGTGAACTGAATACACGTGGGTCCAGTGTCAGTCCAGACAGCGGTGGGTCTAGTGCCAGTGGCGCGGACAGAGGGATGGTCTCGTGCCAGTGGGGTGGACAGAGTGTCCTGTGCTAATGAACTACATAGAAGAGTACAGCACAGGAACAGGCCCTTTGGTCCACAATGAGGGGCGAGGGGGATGGGAAGCACATGAAAGGAGGCGTGGGGAAGGAGGGGACAGGTGGAATACCTGTTTGTGATTTGATTCACGGCACCCAGCTTCATTCTTGTGATTTGTGTCGAAGGGCCTCAGTCCTGAAACGTTGCCTGTGTTTCTCTCTCCACAGAGGGACAGTGACGGTGATCTATACTGGGATCTTGATCACCTGGGACAATGGGGCCAAGAAATGGCAGATGGAGTTTAATTACAATAAACACAAGGTGTAGCAAGGTGGAGGCACAGGACTTAGGCCGTAAGTGCTGGAGCTGTGGGGAATGTTGTGGGACTGAGAGACCTGGGGGGAAGGGACATAGTTCCATGAAGGTGGTGACACAGGTTGACAGGGGGGTGAAGGAGGCGAGTGACACGCTTGCCTTCATCAATCAAAGTGTTGGGAACAGGAGTTGGGAAATCATGTTCATAGGTGATACGAGCGGAATCAGGCCACTCGGCCCATCAAGTCTACTTCGCCATTCAATCACAGCTCCTTGGTAAGGCCGTATTTGCTGAACTCTGTGCAGTACCTGTTGCCCTGTCATTAAACTGGTAAAGGTGCAACAATGTTTACTAAGATGCTACGTGGTCAGGAGGGTTTGAGCTATGGGGAGAGGCTGGATAGGCTGGGTCCTGAGTGTAGGAGGCTGGTCTTGTACAGAGTGGTGTATGGAACGGGCTGCTGGAGGACGTAGTTGAGGCAGGTACTATCACGACTTATAAGACGCATTTAGACAGGGACATGTACTGGACAGAGTTAGAGGGAGATGGGCCAAACTCCAGCAGGTGAGATTAGTGTAGATGGGGCATGTTGGTCGGCGTGGGCAAGTTGGGCCAAAGGGCCTGTGTTCACGCTGCATGAATCTATGACTGTGAGGTTTATAACACCATGGTGCAGAGTGCTGGTGTCAGCACGATGCTGTTACATCCCGGGAATCCCCGCTCACCGTCCACAGTCCGCAGTCCAACTTCTCCCTGGCCGCCGGCAGCCGCTTCCCACAAGCTCCGCCCTCAGCACGGACTGGCACGGATCAGTTCACTCCATCGTCAACCTCGCGGGCCGGCTCTCTCCGGCCGAACCCTCACGGCCACGGCCGAGGGAAGCAGAGAACATCACAGCTCCGTGTCCCAGGGTGGGGAATACAGACAGGGAACTGATCCGGACACAGGGAACAAGTCACAGCCCCGTGTCACAGGGCCAGGAATACGGTCCCTCCTCACCCGGTTCCTCCTGTCACCTGCCGGCATCGACCTCACCCCATCCCCGCGTTATACAGTGTAGGAAGGAACTGCAGATGCTGCTTTACACTGTAGACAGGCACAAAAAGCTGCAGTAACTCAGCGGCTCAGACAGCATCTGTGGAGAGAAGGAACAGGTGACGTTTCTGGTCGAGACCCTTCTTCAGATGCTGTCTGAGCCGCTGAGTTACTCCAGCTTTTTGTGTCTATCCTCGTTGTACTGGCTCTCTCCCCTCAACCCCCGAGGCAGGGCCGCGACCCGAAACATGAACCATCCCTCTCCATCCACAGATGCCACCCGACCATTCAATGTGCTTCAGTAATTCGATTCCTCTGCTTGGGCCTGTGTGTCAGGGTGTGTGTGTCAGGGTGTGTGTGTCAGGGTCTGTGTCAGGGTCTGTGTGTCAGTGTGTGTGTGTGTGTCAGGGTCTGTGTCAGTGTGTGTGTGTCAGGGTCTGTGTCAGGGTGTGTGTGTCAGGGTCTGTGTGTCAGGGTGTGTGTGTCAGGGTCTGTGTGTCATGGTCTGTGTCAGGTGTGTGTGTCAGGGTCTGTGTGTCAGGGTCTGTGTCAGGTGTGTGTGAGGGTCTGTGTGTCAGGGTCTGTGTCAGGGTATGTGTCAGGGTGTGTGTGTCAGGGTGTGTGTGTCAGGGTGTGTGTGTCAGGGTCTGTGTCGGGGTCTGTGTCGGGGTGTGTGTGTGTCAGGGTGTGTGTGTCAGGGTGTGTGTGTCAGGGTGTGTGTGTCAGGGTGTGTGTGTCAGGGTCTGTGTGTCAGGGTGTGTGTGTCAGGGTGTGTGTGTCAGGGTGTGTGTGTGTCAGGGTGTGTGTGTGTCAGGGTCTGTGTGTCAGGGTCTGTGTGTCAGGGTCTGTGTCAGGGTGTGTGTGTCAGGGTGTGTGTGTCAGGGTCTGTGTCAAGGTCTGTGTCAGGGTCTGTGTCGGTGGGCCCCACCTCTCACTCCCGCTTCAAAGTTTCGCTTTCATGTGAGCTAACCTGCCGAACTCTACTCTACCCGGCAACCGGTGACGCGGCGCCAGCTGCGCTGCTGATTGGACAGGCTGGGCTATTTTTTTCCAACTTCACGGGGCTCTTCTGCCCGGAGACCGGTGACTCACGGGCGCGCAGGACTGAGATTGGCCGCGGACACGGCGCCGACCAATCAGCGCGGGGTGCGGGGGCGGAGCGGGCGGGGCGAGCGGAGCAGAGTGAACCGCGCATGCGCCCAGGACTGGCAAACTCACCCCAAACTGGACAGTCGGTGGGACCATGTTGTGCCCGTTGATGCTGCAGCTGATGCTGATGCTAATGCTGCTGATGCTGCTGCCCGCCCTCCTGGCTGGAGCACAGGCTGCAGGTGGGTGACGGGCACTGGTGGGATGACAACCCAGTCACCCCCCCCCCCACACACACACACACACACACACACACACAGTGGCTGGGGGGCAGTGTGTCGGTGAGGGGCAGTGTGTGGGTGATGGGCACTGGTGGGCTGATAACCCAGTCCCCACCCCACACACACACACACACACACACAGTGGCTGAGGGGCTGTGTGTGGGGCAGGGGCAGTGTGTGGGGCAGGGGCAGTGTGTGGGTGAGGGGCAGTGCGTGGGTCTGTGTGTGGGTGTGGGTCAGTGTGGGGGTGATGGTCAGTGTGTGGGTGAGGGCAGTGTGTGGGTGAGGGGGCAGTGTGTGGGTGAGGGGCAGTGTGTGGGTGAGGGTCAGTGTGTGGGTGAGGGTCAGTGTCGGGCTGGGCACCTTGTTCCGGTCAGGGGATGTGTGGGGTCAGTGATCAGATGGGCACAGGGTTGACCAGTCAGTGGGTGAGGGTCAGTGTCGGGCTGGGCACAGCATAATAACCCCTGGTACATTGAATCAGGGAGATCAGGAGGTAAATAATGGAGATGAGAGATTTAGCAGATAAGTTAAGGGATTATCCTGAGAGTTTCTACACGTATGTAAAGAGCAACATTGTAATTATTGAGAGATGAGAATGGGTGCAGGATGAATATGATGGTGTGTGTGTGAATCCACAGGAGATTGGTGAGGTTGCATCTGTATTCACAGTGCAGAAGGTCATAGAAGCCAAGAATTACAGGAAATGAACAGCCATGTCTTGCAATGAATCCACATTATAAAAGAGGCGGTGCTGCTGGTCTTACGGCATATTAAGTAGTAGAAACAAAGAACTGTAGATGTTGGTTGGTTATTACACAAGAGGACATAAAGTGCTGGAGTTACTCAACAGGTCAGGCAGCATTTCTGGAGAGTCTGAAGAATGTCCTCAGCCCAAAACATCACCTATCGATGGAGTGGAAAGTCCCATCTTGGGAGCAGATGAGACAGAGGCAAACACATTGGGAGCAGGGAATAGTGTATTTGCAAAAGTCAGGGTGGGAGGTGGTGTAGTGGAGATAACTGTGAGTCGGTAGGTTTGTAGCAGACATCAGTCATGAGTCTGTCCCCAGTGTTGGAGACAGAGAGATCACGAGAGGGGAGAGCGGCTTCAGAGAAAGTCCAGGTGAATGTGAGGTCAGGTGGGTTAGTGATGAAGTTAATTAAATCAATGAGTTCTGCACGGGTGCAGGAGGGAGACCCGATGTTGATGTAGTGGAGAAAGAGTTGTGGGAGGTGCCAGTGTACGTTTGGAACAAGGACAAAATATTGTTATTTACAATATATATTAATGATTTAGATGAGGAAATTAAATGTAACATCTCCAAGTTTGCAGATGACACAAAGCTGGGTGGCAGTGTGAGATGCGAGGAGGATGCTATGAGGCTGCAGGGTGACTTGGATAGGTTGGGTGAGTGGGCAAGTGCTTGGCAGATACAGTATAATGTGGATACATGTGAGGTTATCCACTTTGTTGGCAAGAACGGGAAATCAGATTATTGTCTGAATGTTGTCAGATTAGGAAAAGAGGAGGTGCAACGAGACCTAGGTGTCCTTGTACATCAGTCACAGAATGTAAGCATGCATGTACAGCAGGCATTGGAGAATTTGGCCTTCATTGCAAGAGGATTTGAATTTTTAAGCAAGGAGGCCCTACGGCAGTTGTACAGGGCCCTGGTGAGACCACACCTGGAGTATTGTGTGCAGCTTTGGTCTCTTAATTTGAGGATGGACATTCTTGCTATTTAGGGAGTGCCGTGTAGGTTCACCAGGTTAATTGCCGGGATGGCGGGACTGACATATGATGAAAGAATTGGTCGATTGGGCCTATATTCACTGGAATTTAGAAGGATGGGAGGTGATCTTATAGGAACATATACAATTCTTAAAGGATTGGACAGGATAGATTCAGGAACATTGTTCCTGCTGTTGGCAGAACCAGATGCCACGGTTTAAGAAGGACATTTGTCAGAGGGGGGCGATTAAATTGGAGGAGCAGCACCTCATATTACGCTTGCGCAGTTTGCATCCCCAGCGGTATGAACATTGTCTTCTCTAATTTCAGGTAGTCCTTGCTGTCTCCTCCCCTTCTCAGCTCTCCCTCAGCCCTCTGGCTCCACCTCTTCCTTTCTTCTCCCCCCCTCCCCCCCAACCTCACATCAGTCTGAAGAAGGGTTTCGGCCTGAAACGTTGCCTATTTCCTTCGCTCCATAGATGCTGCCTCACCCGCTGAGTGTATCCAGCATTTTTGTCTAGACAAAGTTTAAGAATAAGGGGTAGGCCATTTGATTATGATTGATGATTGATTGATTATGATTATTCCTTTAATAATCCTTTTCAGGAAATTACAGTGCCACGACAGCTTCAAGACAAACATAACACCACGCTTTCATACATAACAAGTTAAAATGCGTTAAAATACAAGTTAAAATACAATTAATTTAAAAAAAAGTGCAGTTATTTATGCTCATTATAAAGTCTTATAGCAGCTGGTAAACAGGACTTCCTGTATCTCTCCGTTTTGCACATTGGTGCAATCAGCCTCTGACTGAAGATGCTGCTCTTGATCACCTTCAGGGCATGGAGTGGGTGAGTGGGGTTTGTCATTATAGAACCTAGTTTATTTAGAGTTCTGGCCTCTGCCACCTGCTGGACCGTTCGTTGCTCAGCCCCGACCACTGAGCCGGCCTTCCTGATTAGTTTGTCCAGTCTGTTTTTATCCGCTATACGGGCGCCATCTCCCCAACAGGCCACAGCAAAAAACAGAGCACTGGCCACCACTGAATGGTAGACACTGCACAGTAGGGGTTGGCAGATATTAAAAGACCTCAGCCTCCTTAAAAAATACAGTCGGCTTTGTCCCTTCCTGTACACCGCCTCCATATGACACTTCCAGTTCAGCTCACTGTCAAGCTGCACCCCAAGGTACCTGTGATTAGCAACCACCTCCACCTCAGTGCCCTTAATGGTGATCGGCGTTGATTGAGTCCTCCTCCTCCCCCTCCTGAAGCCCACCACTATCTCCTTTGTTTTTTTGGTGTTAAGATGGAGGTTATTGTGTGCGCTCCACTCCACAAAGTTACTTATAATGTCTCTGTATTCCTCCTCATTGCCCCCTTTAATGAGGCCGACAACAGCTGTATCATCCGAAAACTTCTGCCATTTAGGACCGAGATCAGGAAAAACATTTTCACCTAGAAAATTGTGAATCTGTGGAGGTCAATTCACTGGATGTATTCAAGATACATCAATTCACGAGTTAAATTAACCCTTTAGGGATGAAGGAATCAAGGGATGTGGGGAAAAAGCAGGAACGGGGTATTGATTTTAGATGATCAGCCATGATCATATTGAATGGCGCTGCTAGCATGAAGGGCCGAATGGTCTAATGTTGCACCTATTGTTCTATATTTTCTATGTTTCTAGGACTGTTTGATGTACATAATAAAAAGGCAGGCACAGCTGGGGCCCACGCTAATGCTCATGGCTACACCTTCAACTTGGAGAAAGTGAGAGGTGAAAGGAGAAGTGTAGAGGGTGAGGACAGGTTTGACCCGGCCTCTGGCAGCTCGGTCCAAACACCCATCACTCTTGGAGTGAAAAGCCTGCCACCAAGTTGTTATTAAATTTTGCCCCCCTCACCTTAAACCTAGCTCTCTGGTTCTTGATTCTGGTGTGGTGGGTAGAGATCGGGAAGAGGTGGGGGAGGATCTGGTGAGTGATAGGTGGATACATGGTGGTGGGGGGGGGGGGGGGGGAGCGGGCAGAGGTGGGGGAGTGTCCGGTGAGTGATAGGTGGATACGTGGTGGTGGGGGGGTGGGGATAAAGCTGGAAGAGGTGGGGGAAGGGCTGGTGAGTGATAGGTGGATACAAGGTGGGGGGGAGGGGGTTGATGGGAAGATGGACAAGGGCAGAGATGAACAGGCAAAAGATGCCACACAATGACAGAAGAGTTGAACTGTGCGACTGTGAGTCTTATCCCGAGACCCAGTGCTGGGCACAGCTCAGTGCGGGCACGTTAATGGGTGAGGCACGGCCATGCAGGAGACTGGGCGATGCATGGACGTTGGGCGGGCAGTGTGAGGGCAGGAGCCGGCCAGACTACACAATATCTGCCTCCACCACCACCCCTGGCAATGTGTTCCAGGCCCCACTTATCTGTGTAAATAAACCTTGCCCTGTACATCTCAGCATAACTACACCCTCTAGCGGGGGGCATTGTGCAGGTTAATGGGCCTTTGTAAAATATCCCTGGTGTGTGGGAAGTGGATTTGAAAGTGGGATAAAATGGAACACGTGTGAATGGGTGATCGATGGTCAGCATGAACTGGGTGGGCTGAAGGGCCTGTGTCCATGCTGTATCTCCAAGGCAACTACATTAAATCACCGTGGATTTCTTGTGTCTTAATCTTCTGGATCAGCTGCCATGGGGGACTTGATCACACGCCTTACACTCACCCTCACACTACAGGGGATTGGTGGGGGAGGGTGGGGGTAGGGTGTGTGTGTGTGTGGGGGGCGGGGTGTGTGTGTGTGGGGGTGGGGTGTGTATGTGCGTGTGTGGGGTGTGTCTGTGGGTATGTGTGTGTGGGGTGTATGTGCGTGTGTGTGTGTGTGGGTGTGTATGTGTGTGGGTGCGGGTGAGTGTGTGGGGGGGTCTGTGTGCGTGTGGGTGTGTGTGAGGGTGTGTGTGTGTGTGTGGGCGTGTGTGTGTGTGGGGGGGGTCTGTGTATCTCCCGCTGTCTCTGACTCCACTCCCGGTTCCAGGCTCCCACTCGCTACGTTATTTCTTCACGGGGGTGACCCCGGGCTCGGGGATCCCTGAGTTCACGGCGGTCGGATACGTGGACGATGAGCAGATTGATTACTACGACAGCGTGAGTCAGAGGGCTGAGCCGCGGCAGCGCTGGATGGCGGAGAGTCGGGGCGCCGACTACTGGGAGCGGGAGACACAGAGGGCGCGGCGCTGGGAGACGAGGTCCAAGTTCAACATCCAGACCCTGGAGCGGCGAACCAACCAGAGTGGAGGTGAGAGCGGGGATGTACCACGTGTGTGTGTGGGGGGGGGGGGGGGGGGGGGTGTACCACGTGTGTGTGGGGGGGATGTACCACGTGTGTGTGTGTGTGGGGGTGTACCACGTGTGTGTGTGGGGGGGATGTACCACGTGTGTGTGTGTGGGGGGGGGGATGTACCACGTGTGTGTGTGTGTGGGGGGGTGTACCACGTGTGTGTGTGTGGGGGGTATGTACCACGTGTGTGTGTGTGTGTGGGGGGGGGGTGTACCACGTGTGTGTGTGGGGGGGGGGGTGTACCACGTGTGTGTGTGGGGGGGATGTACCACGTGTGTGTGTGGGGGGGGGTGTACCACGTGTGTGTGTGTGTGGGGGGGGGATGTACCACGTGTGTGTGTGTGTGGGGGGTGTACCACGTGTGTTTGTGGGGGGGGGGGATGTACCACGTGTGTGTGTGTGGGGGGGGATGTACCACGTGTGGGGGGAGGTAATGGTCCACGTGTGTGTGTGGGGGGGATGTACCACGTGTGTGTGTGTGTGGGGGGATGTACCACGTGTGTGTGTGTGTGTGTGTGTGTGTGTGGGGGGGGGGGATGTACCACGTGTGTGTGTGTGTGTGTGTGGGGGGGGGGGGGGGGGTGCGGACACCCCCACTGAGGGCCGTGTGTTGCAGGGATCCACACTGTCCAGATGATGTACGGCTGTGAGCTGCGCTCGGACGGTTCCAGCGCCGGGTTTTGCCAGTACGGTTGGGACGGAGAGGACTTCATCAGCTTCGACAAGGAGCACATGGTGTGGGTGACGCCCGTACCCTGGGGGTTGTTGACCAAACACGAGTGGGACCGGAACACGGGCTACAACCTTCAGAACAAGGCCTACCTGGAGGAGACGTGTATCGAGTGGCTGCAGAAATATGTCCAGGCCGGACAGAGTCACCTCACCCCCGGTGAGTGGATCAGTCATCTTGCCCCCACCCCTCACCCCCTATCATTCCCCCTATCATTCCCCCTCTCTTCCCCCCTCTCTTCACCCTCTCTTCCCCCTCTCTCTCACCCTCTCACTCGCTCACCCCTTCTCTCTCTCCCCTCTCTCTCTCTCTTCCCCCCCTCTCTCTCTCTTTCCCACTCTCTCTCTCTCTTCCCCCCTCTCCCCCTCTCTCTCTCTCCCCCTCTCTCTCCCCCTCTCTCCATTTCTCTATCCCCCCTCTCTCTCTCCCCCTCTCTCCCCCCCTCTCTCTCCCTCTCTCTCTTCCCCCCTCTCTCTCTCTCTCTTCCCTCCTCTCTCTCTCTTTTCACCCCCTCACCCCCTCTCACTCTCTCCCCCTCTCTCTCCCCCTCTCTCTCTCCCCTCTCTCTCCCCTCTCTCTCCCCCTCTCTCTCTCTCCCCCTCTCTCTCTCCCCCCCCTCCCTCTCCCCACATCTCTCTCTCTCTCCCTCTCTATCGCGCCCTCTCTCTCTCTCTCCCTCTCTCTCTCTCCCTCTCTCTCTCTTTCCCCCCTCTCTATCTTCCCCCTCTCTCTCTCTCGCACCCCCCTCTCACTCCTATCTCCCTCTCTCCCTCTCTCTCTCCCCCTCTCTCCCTCCTCTCTCCCTCCTCTCTCTCTCCCCCACCCTCTTCTCTCCCCCCATCTCTCTCCTCCCTCTCTCACCTAAACCTCTCTACCCCTCTCCCCCACCTCTCTCTCCCTCTCTTTGTCTCCCACCCTTATCTATCCCCCTCTCCCTCTCTCTTCCCCCCCTCTCTCTCCCTCTCTCTCCTCTCTCTCTCTCCCCCTCTATCCCCTCTCTCTCTCTCTCTCTCCCCCTCTCTCTCTCTCTCCCCCCTCTCTCTCTCCCCCAACTCCCTCTCCCCTCTATCTCCCTCGCTCTCTCCCCCTCTCTCACCTCCCCCCTCTCTCTCCCCCTCTCTCTCCCCCTCTCTTTCTTCCCCCCTCTCTCTCTTCCCCCCGCTCTATCTCTCCCCCCCTCTCTCTCTCTCCCTCTCTCTCTCCCCCTGCCTCTCTCTCCCCCTCTCTCTCTCCCTCTCTCTCTCTCTCTCCCCCTCTCTCTGCCCCCTCTCTCACCTCCCTCTCTCACCTCCCCCTCTCTACCCCTCTCCCCCCACCTCTCTCTCCCTCTCTTTGTCTCCCACCGTTATCTACCCCCCTCTCCCTCTCGTCCTCTCATCCCTCTCTCCCACCCCCCTCTCTGTAGTTTCTCCCCCTCTCTCTTTCACCCACTCTCTCCCCCTTGCTCTTTGTCTCCCCCTCTTCCGTGCCTTCTCCAAACCCTGTCCCTCTCTCCCTCCCCTCTCTCTCCCTTTCTATCTTTCCTTCTCTCTCTCCCCCTCTCACTTTGCCCCCTCTCTCTATCGCCTTCTATGTTCTCCTCTCTCTCCCCTCCTCTCTCTGCCCCCCTCACTCTGCCCCTCTCTCTCCCACTCTCACCCCTCTCTCCCACCCCTCTCCGCACCCTCAGCCCCTCGCTCTCTTCCTCTCTTTCCCTCTCTCTCCCCATTTCTCCCCCTCTCACCCCTGTGTCCTCCCCCTCCCCCTCTCTCTCTCTCTCTCTCTCTCTCTCTCTCCCCTATCCCCCTCTCTCTGTGTCTCCCCCCTCTCTCTCTCTCTGTACCTACTCTCCCCCCTCGTCCTCACCATCTTCCTCCCCCTCCCTCTGTCTCCCCCCTTTCTCACGCCCTCTCTCCTCCCCTCTCCATCTCCCTCCCATTCTCCATCTCTCACGCCCCCAATCTCTCCCCTCTTTCCCCCTTTCCGTACCTCCTCCCCCTTTATTGTCGCCTCCCCACTCTCCCCTCAAACTCTCTCCCCCTCTCTCCCACCACTCTCGCCACCACTCTCTCTTTCACCCTTGTCTGCCTCCCCCTCTCCGTCTCCCCCTCACACTCTCCCCCTCACTGTCTCCCCCTCACTGTCTCCCCCTCACTGTCTCCCCCTCACTGCCCCCCTCACTGGTCCCCCCTCACTGTCTCCCCATCACTGCCCCCCCCCTCACTGTCTCCCCCTCACTTTTCCCCCCTCACTGTCTCCCCAATACTGCCCCCCCCTCACTGCCCCCCTCAGTGTCTCCCCCTCACTGTCTCCCCCTCACTTACCCCCTCACTGTCCCACCCTCACTGCCCCCCCGCACTGTCTCCCCCCCTCACTGCCCCCCCTCACTGTCTCCCCCTCACTGCCCCCCCCCTCACTGTCTCCCCCTCACTGCCCTCCCTCACTGTCTCCCCCTCACTGTCCCCCCCTCACTGTCTCCCCCTCACTGTCCCCCCCCTCACTGTCCCCCCCCCTCTCTGCCTCCCCCTCACTGCCCCCCTCACTGTCTCCCCCTCACTGCCCCCCACTCACTGTCTCCCCCTCACTGTCCCACCATCACTGTCCCCCCCTCACTGTCTCCCCCTCACTGCCCCTCCCTCACTGTTCCCCCCTCACAGTCCCCCCTCACTGTCCCCCCTCACTGTCTCCCCCTCACTGTCTCCCCCTCACTGCCCCCCTCATTGTCTCCCCCTCACTGTCTCCCCTTCACTGTGTCCCCCTCACTGTCTCCCCCTCACTGTCTCCCCCTCACTGCCCCCCTTCACTGTCCCCCCCTCACTGTCTCCCCCTCACTGTCTCCCCCTCACTCTCTCCCACTCACTGCACCCCCTCACTGCCCCCCCTCACTGTCACCCCCCCACTGTCTCCCCTCACTGTCCCCCCCCTCACTGTCTCCCCCTCACTGTCCCCCCCCTCACTGCCCCCCCTCACTATCTCCCCCTCACTGTCTACCCCCTTCACTGTCCCCCCCTCACTGTCCCCCCCTCACTGAGCCTCTCCCCACAGTTCAGCCCGAGGTGAGCATCTTCCTGTCGGGGGATGGGAGCCGCGTGTGGTGTTTCACCACGGGCTTCTACCCGCGGTCCATCGAGGTGAACCTGGTGCGGGACGGCCTGGTCCTGGATGAGAGCCGCTCCCACGGGACGCTGCCCAACCACGACGGCACCTTCCAGCAGGGCCGCTGGGTCCACGTGGAGCCCGGGGACACGGCCCCGCTCTCCTGTCGTGTAGAGCACCCGGGGCTGTCCGAACCCCTCGAGGTCTTCCTGGGTGAGTGTGGGCGGGGGGGGGGGGGGGGGGGGGGGTGAGGGGGGAGCGGGAGATCGGAGAGAGGAAAGGGGAGGCTTAGGAAATAGAGGACTGGGTGAGGGAGGGGGGAGAGCGAGAGATTGGAGGGGGGCGGGATATGAGATGGGGGGGAGGGTGGGGGAGTTGGTGAGGAGGGGTGGGGTAGCGCTCAGGACAGGTGGGTGAGGAGGGAAGCAGCTCGGGAAGGAGATGAGGGGGCAGAAGGGGAAGGGGGGTGAGTGAGACTAGGGGAAGGATGATTGGGTGGGAGGGGGATCCGGGACCCGGTCTCTGTCTCTCATCCGCCTGTGTTTGTGAAACTGGGACAGTCCGCAAGTCGGGCATCAACGTGATGACCATTGTCCTGGTGTTCGCTGTCCTGGTGCTGGCGGTGGCTGCGCTCGTGGGGGGAGTCCTCTACTGGAAGAAGAAACAAGGTAGGAGTGGGGGGAGACAGTGGAGGGGCGTCCTCTCCTCAACCCCACCCCGACCCATGCCCCTCAACCTCCCCCCGAACTACGACCTTCAACCTCCCCCCGACCCCCGCCTCTTCTGATAAAAGACGTCACGTTGTTCCCTCTGTCTCCCGTCTCCTCCCCGCTCCCTCCCCAGACCCCCAGACCCCCGTCTCGACCTCTCTCCGCCCGCCCCTTCTGCCGCGTGGGGATAGGAGCACACGGCCGGGTCCAGACAACACAGTATCAGGCCCTTCGGCCCACCGTGTCTGTGTCTGCCCTTCAGGGGCCCGTGGACATTGCTCCCATTTGCCGGCTCTGGGCCGCTGGTTCTCTGCCTGGCAGCTCGGGCCGGACATCCATCGGGCTGAGGGTCTCTGCTCCCCCCACCCCTCGTGCAGCGCGAACACATTGCAGCCCCCGGGGGAGGGGGGATAATTCTCCAATCCTCCTCTCTCAAACCGCAACTCTGCCACGGGTCAACGTGACCTCCCGCCCGCCTCATGTGTCAGCATCATCCTCCGCGCACCTCCACCCCGTGGTCTGACCCAGCGGAAACACCGAGTAAAACTCAATCTGCCCCACACTCCTCCCCCTCCATCTCCACCTCCCTTCCATCTGTTCCTCCCATTCATCTCCCCTCCGCCTCCCCCGCCCGCCCCCTCCCTCTCTCTCTCCTCCCTCCCCCCGCAATTCCCCATCTCCACTCTCCCTCCCACCCCCTCTTCCCCCCCTTCCCTCGTTCTACCTCACACTCCATCTCACTCCCACACCTCACCGTCCATCCCCCTATCTCGCCCTCCGGTGTGGATGTGGGGGCCGTTGTGGCTGTGGTGTGGGGGCCGGTGTGGGTATGGGGGCTGCTGGGGGTGTAGGTGTGGGGGCCGGTGTGGTTGTGGGGGCCGGTGTGGGTGTGGGGGCCGGTGTGCGTGTGGGAGCTGGTGTGTGTGTGTGGGGGCCGGTGTGGGGGTGGGGGTCGTTGTGGGTGTGGGGGTTGGGGTGGGGGTTGGGGTGGGTGTGGGGGCCGGTGTGCGTGTGGGAGCCGGTGTGGCGGTGGGTGCCGGTGTGGGTGTGGGTGTGGGGGCCGGTGTGGATGTGGGGGACGGTGTGGGGGTGGGGGTGGGTGTGGGGGCCGGTGTGGGGGTCAGTGTGGGGGCCGGAGTGGGTGTGGGTGTGGGGGCCGGTGTGGGTGTGGGGGCCGGTGTGGGAGCCGGGCCCAGCTCTTGTCCCACTCTTCCCGGTCACAGCCCAGCCCGTGTCCGCTGTGTGATTGGGTTGAGAGCTGAGGGTTGAGAACTGTTTCTGTGTTTTACAGCGGGGAAGAGCGGCTACAATGCCACCAAGAGTAAGTTTTGTGTCTGTGTCTGCGCGTGGCCATGTGTGTCTGTGCGCGTGTCCGTGTGTCTGCGCGTGTCCGTGTGTGTCTGCGTGCGTCCGTGTATTTTTGTGCGCGTCAGTGTGACCCTTGCGTATCTGCCCACGTGTCTGCGCTGTGACCGTTTGTGCGCGTCCCCGCTCCCGCCCTCGTGTAAGTGTCCGTGCGAATCCCTCTGTGCGCGTCCCCGTGCTCGCGTGTCTGTCCGTCCGCGCCTCACTGCACCCACGGCGTCGACAGTTGACGTGTAACGTCGCTACTTCCCTCCGCAGCCTCGGAGCGCGGGGAAAACTGATCAAATTCCTCTGCTCCAGCCTGAGGTAGGAAGTGGGACCCCCCGCAAACCCTGTGGGGGTGGCGTTTATTCTGATGGAGGGAGGGGGGCAGTGGGTATAATTCCCGGTGAGGGGGTGGGGGTTTATCATCGGGGAAGGGGGGGGGGGGTCGGTATACCCGGCGGGGGAGCTGTGGATTTAATGCCCCGTTGCGAGGGGAGGGGCTACCGTTTGTGTGTATGTAGTGGGGTGGGAGTTTGGGGGGGAGGTTTATGCCAGCGGTGTGTGTGTATGTGTTGGGGGGGGGGGTTATTATATCCAGTGAGGGGAGGGGTGGGTATTTACGGGGGGGGGGCTCAGTTATTCCCCCGGGGGGGATGATTTTATAGCTGATAATTGAGGGGATGGGTGGGAGGGTGTGCGACACAGACACGACAGTGACGTTAAAGAGACTTGCGGATGGACACGTGGACATGCGGGGAGCGGAGGGGGGGGGGGGGGGGGTGACGCGCAGACAGATAGTTGGTGTCAGCAGCATGGTCGGCACAGACAGTGTGGGCTGAAGGGCCTGTTGTTGTGCTGTACTGTCCTGTGGTGCTGGGGGAGTGTATTGCCGGCAGGGGGCAGGGGTTAGTACTACTGCTACACGGGTGGGCTTGTGTCGCTCTGTAACCAACTCTCTCTCTGTCTGTCTGTCTCCCCCAGGGCCGCCGTGTGCCGCCGCCGCCGCCGGTACAGGAGCGTCGGTGGAGAGCGGGACAAGTTGGCGGGGTTTCTGCTGTTGGGGGGCGGTGTAATGGTGGGGGGGTGGGTGAGCAATGAGCGCATCTACAGCTGATTTGGGAATTTGGACTTTACGCTTCGCTCTGTGGGTCGCTGCTCATTTACTGACTGCACTGGGGGGGGGGAGGGGTGGGGGGGGGGGGGCTGCTGCTTCCCATAATGTTCCTGCAATGACGGGGTTCAGGGGGGATCAGTCCCGATCAACATCTGGTGGGAATGAATCACAGCTGGAGCGTTGCAGCGCTGGTTGACCCGAGGTCCGAACCGCTCGGCGGGGGGGGGGGTGGAGAGGTTCCTGGCGATGTGACGTCACAGCCACCCGTGGACTGTGTGGGGGGGGGGGGGGGGGATTGGGGGGGGGGGGGGGGGGATGATCAGGGAATGTGATTCTTTGCTGGGGGGGCGTGTACTGCTTCACTGTCGCCACATAAATGATCAATAAAATCCAGTGTGTTCTCCAGCTGTTTGTCCGTGGCTGCTTGTGGTGGTGCTGGGGGGGGGGGGGGGTATCACGGGGATTGGGGGGTGGGGTGTTCACGGGGATTGGGGGGTGGGGGGTCACGGGGATTAGGGGTGGGGATCATGGGGTTTGGGGGTGGATGGTCACGGGGATTAGGGGTGGGGATCACGGGGTTTGGGAGGTGGGGGTCACGGGGATTGGGCGTCACGGGGATTGGGGGGTGGGGATCACGGGGATTGGCGGGTCGGGTGTCACGGGGATTGGGGGGTGGTGTGTCACGGGGATTGGGGGTGGGGGGTCACGGGGATTGCGGGGTGGGGGGTCACGGGGATTGCGGGGTGGGGGGTCACGGGGATTGAGGGGCTGTCACGGGGATTGAGGGATGGGGGGTCACGGGGATTGAGGGGTGAGATTCACGGGGATTGGGGTGTGGGGGTTCACGGGGATTGGGGGTGGGGGGGTCACGGGGATTGAGTGGGGTTCACTGGGATTGGGGGGTGGGGGGTCACGGGGATTTGGGGGGTGGTGGGTCACTGGGATTGGGGGGTGTGGGGTCACGGGGATTGGGGGATGGGGGTTATGGGGATTGAGGGGCTGTCACGGGGATTGGGGGATGGGGGGTCACGGGGATTGGGGGGGGTGGGAATCACGGGGATTGAGGGCTGGGGGGTCACTGGGATTGGGGGTGTGGGTTCACGAGGATTGGGGGTTACTGGGATTGGGGGGTGGGGGGTCACTGGGGGGTGGGGGTCACGGGGATTGGGGGGTGGGGGATCACGGGGATTTGGGGGTCACAGGGATTGGGGGGTCACGGGGATTGGTGGTTGGGGATCTTGGGGGGTGGGGGGTCACGGGGATTGAGGGGCTGTCACGGGGATTGGGGATGGGGTGGTCACGGGGATTGGGGGGTGGGGATCACGGGGATTGGGGGGTGGGTGTCACCGGGATTGGGGGGTGGGGGGTCACGGGGATTTGGTGTTCATTGGGATTGGGGGGTGGAGGTCACTGGGATTGGGGGTTGGGGGGTCACGGGGATTGGGGGGTGGGGGTCACGGGGATTGGGGGGTGGGTATCTTGGGGGGTGGGGGTCACGGGGATTGAGGGGCTGTCACGGGGATTGGGGATGGGGGGTCACGGGGATTGGGGGGTGGGGATCACGGGGATTGGGGGATGGGGATCACGGGGATTGGGGGGTGGGTGTCACAGGGATTGGGGGGTAGAGGTCACTGGGATTGGGAGTTGCGCGGTCACGGGGATTGGGGGGTGGGGGTCACGGGGATTGGGGGGTGGGAGGTCACTGGGATTTTGGGGGTGCCGGGTCACGGGGATTGGGGGGTAGGGTCACTGGGATTGGCGGGTTGGGGGGGGGGTGCGTGGGGACACTGGGATTGGGGGGTTGGGGGGTGCGTGGGGAAACAGGGATTGGAGGGTGGGGGTTACTGGGATAGGGTGATGGGGGGTCACTGGGATTGGGGGGTGGGGGGTCACGATCGTTGGGAGAGTGGGGGTCACGGATTGCGGGGCTGAGGCATCACGGGGATTGGGAGGGGGCAGTTGGCACACGCCGGGGGAGAGGGTGGGGAAGGTGCCGGGACATCCTCGCGGGGCCTGTCCCACTTCCAACCGCGGAACCGTCTGGAGCTGGTGCCGACGTCATCCTCACCAATCAGCTGGGCAGGAGGCGGGCCGACTGGATTTGGACGTCCCACGGCGTCGAGCGTTACGTCATCGCGCAACGCCACGCGATAGGCGTACGCCGTCAAGAAGGCTGCGTACGCCGTCAAGACGCTGCATACGCCGTCAAGACGCTGCGTACGCCGTCAGGACGCTGCGGGCCGGCAGGCCGTTCGCGCGCGGGGTTTTTCGACAGTGTCAGTGTTTGGGATGTCGGGACCAGCTCCGCACAATTCCATACGGCTCCGGCGATCGAAGTGGGGCGGGCCCCGCGACGTCGTACGGCTCAATCGACCACGTTAGGCCGCGCTAGCCGCATGCAGTCGCATGATCGTGGGACAGGCCCTTAACTTAGCGGGCCAGGCAGCATCTCTGGAGAGAAGGAATGGGTGATGTTTCGGGTCGAGACTCTTCATCAGACGGTGTCGACCCGAAGCGTCCGTCATTCCTTCTCTCCACAGACGCTGATTGAACGGATCAGTTACTCCAGCATTTTGTGTCTATCTTCGGTCTTGTATCTGGAAAGCTTTATGCTCCCTAGTTGGCTCCTCCGTCAGCCTCTCATCTGGGTTGGTGGGACTTTCATATGAAGAAAGACTGGAGAGACTCGGCTTGTACTCGCTAGAATTTAGAAGATTGAGGGGGGATATTATAGAAACATGCACAATTCACAGAGAGTGGTGAATCTGTGGAATTCTCTGCCACAGAGGGTAGTTGAGGCCAGTTCATTGGCTATATTTAAGAGGGAGTTAGATGTGGCCCTTGTGGCTAAAGGGATCAGGGGGTATGGAGAGAAGGCAGGGATGGGATACTGAGTTGGATGATCAAACATGATCATATTGAATGGCGGTGTAGGCTCGAAGGGCCAAATTGCCTACTCCTGTACCTATTTTCTATGTTTATATGTCTATGTTCCATCCACAATCTAATGGCCAGCCGGAGAGAGACAACCAGGACCCAGAGACCATCATACGTTGCCTGGTGTCCGCCAATCCTACCTCCTGATCCAGTAAGTTAGTGTGGATTGAATATGTCCACAATTTCCGGCCCAGTTTTACCACCGTTTTGTCTCCATCCCACTGCTCCCGAGGTTACCAGCCACCTCTGTTCCCAGACCAAGAGGAGAAGGTCTCCGTTCCCTCTGCCCAGCGGTTTGTGCGCCGCGGTCGTCAGACCTGGAGGGAGGCCCGTTCTGCTCTGCTCCGCACCGCTTCCAGGTATAGACGGCGGGCGGATCATCACCGGACCCCTGTCCCTCGCTACCGCCCTGGGCAGAGGATCTGCCTGTCCACCCGAGACCTCGTCCTCCGCGTTGAGTCCAGTAAGTTGGCGCCCGGTTTATTGGTCCATTCATTGTTCTCAGTCATCAACCGCTCTGCTGTCCGCTTTAGACTGCCCCAGTCTATGTGTATTCACCCCCACCTTCCATGTATCCCGGGTTAAGCGTGAATCTTCCAGCTCCCTGTGTCCCGCTCCTGTGCTACCTCCACCAGCCCGCATCATTGCCGGTGGCCCCGTGTACATGGTGAAGCGGCTGCTGAAGTCCCGGCGGCGTGGCAGAGGGATCCACTACCTGAAAGACTGGGAGGCAACGGACCAGAGGAGAGAAGCTGGATCCCTGCCCGTGACATCCTGCACCCTTCCCTCATCCGTGGTTTTCATCAACAGCAACAACGGCCAGGAGGTGTCCGTGTGAGGGGGGGGGGGGGGGGGGGGGGGTGGAGGGGCTCCCGTCACACCTGCCGCGTCTCCAGATAGTTGAGACTCTCCACATTCCTCCCTGATGTAATCATGTTAGACCTGCATTCACTCCGCTGCCCTCATCAGTCAAGGGTTTACTGTTCACTCCAGATTTAATTTCGGTAGTTTCATCGTGTGCAGGAATTAGCGACCATTATATTATCCAAGCAAAACTGCACTTAAAGCTTAAAGTTCCTTCTAAACCACCGCGTAAAATTTCCCTCTGGGAAAAAGTGAACAGCGAGAAATTTAACGTCATAGCAAAAAAACTGGGAAAAGATTTCTTCAACCTGCAACCAGCTAAAAGATCCGTAAATGACAACTGGGTGTGGCTGAGAAACTCCTTAAATAATATTGTCACAAATCATGATCCTCAAAAACTAATTAAGGGCCGTATGCGTCCTCCTTGGTTTTCGGCAAAACTGAAACGTCTCTGCAGTATGAAAGGGAAGTTTTATATCCGTGCCAAAATAAGGGGTACAACACTGGACTGGGACAATTTTAGTAGCGTGCGGAAGCAAGTCGATCGTCCTATTAGGAATGCTCATAGACAACATGTTTCTTCTATTCTTGGGGGAGAGCAACCCAAGGCTTTTTGGAGATATGTGAAATCCAGACAGACAGACAACACTGGTGTCCAGATGCTTAAAGTGAATAACTGTCTGATCACTGAGGACCAGGCGAAAGCAGAAGCTCTTGCAAACCAATTTCAACACGTTTTCACCCGGGAAGATGTGGAGCTTTCATCATTTCCAGTCCTACCGCCCAGCCCATATGCTGATATGCCTGCTATTAAAATTGAGCTTGAAGGTGTCAAGAAGTTATTGCTCAACATTAATACCACAAAAGCAATTGGACCAGATCAGATACAGAATCAAGCCCTCAAATCATGTTGTACTTCCGGTGGCGCTGATGCCAGCTGCCTCCACATACAGCCCGGTATCTTTTTGTTTTTTTGTTTATTTAGTTATGTAAAAGTGTGTTTTTTTGTGGGTTTTTTTGTGTTTTGATGTGGGGGAAGAGGGTAAGGTGCGGGGGATACCGTCCTTCAGCCGCTTCCTGGTGAAGACGCAACTTTTATTCGAGTCGCGTCCTCGCCCCCCCCCCCCCCCCCCCCCCCCCCCCCCCCCCCACCACCAGCGGCCTACCTACTGGATTGGCGTGGACTTTCCTGCGACCAGAGCTCCAGCAGCGGCGGGACAGCGCTGATACATCGCGGGGCTGGCGATGCCTTACCGGGGGTCGCCGTCTGGAGCCCGGAGTGCTGGACCTGCTGCACCGACATCATGGAGCTGCGGTTTGCGGAGCTCCCAACGCGGGCGGCGCTGTTGGACAGCGCGGGGTCCTGCGACTCTGCCCAGCTCGGCCTGCGGGCTCGGGAGCTGCGGACACGGGAGCTGCGGACACGGGAGCTGCGGACTCGGGAGCTGCGGACTCGGGAGCTGCGGACTCGGGAGCTGCGGACTCGGGAGCTGCGGACTCCGGCTGCGGGAGGCGGCTGTTCAGGAGGTCCGGGCCGCTGAGGAGGAGGATGTTCACCGTCAGGGTTCGGAGTCTGCGTTCCACCAGCCTGGCGTGAGGGCCTGAACATCGGGCCACCCGGGGCGGCGACTGCGGGTGCTAGGAAGGCCTCGACCACGAGTGAACATCTGGGAAGAACGGAGAGGAGGCTGGCTGGACTATGATGCCTTCCTCACATTGGTGCCACTGTGTTATGTTGTGTCGTGGACTTTCAGTGTTTGTGCTTTTTTTTTTTTTAATTCTATTTTATTTTTAATATGTTTTATTATTTATTATTATTTATTTATTTTTATTTTTATGATACTGCCTGTAAGGGAAATTCATTTCGTTGTCTCTAACTGAGACAATGACAATAAATTTGAATACAATACAACAATACAATACAATACAAAATCGCAGCCGAAGAACTGGCTCCAGTTTTGCTGTTCATTTTTCAACAATCGCTTGACTCGGGTGATGTTCCGCTGGATTGGAGGAAGGCTAACATCCCTCCTCTCTTTAAGAAGGGTTCAACCACCAACCCAGCGAATTATCGTCCTGTTTCATTAACAAATACTTGCTGCAAATTGCTGGAGCATTTAATTGAGAGTAATCTGATGAGACACGTGTGCAAACATAACATTCTTGCTGACAACCAACATGCATTTAGGAGGCATAGATCATGCGAGTGTCACCTTATCCTGACGACAAATGACATGGCCAAGCACCTTCATAGTAACGTCATCACGGTTTTAGTTGTGCTGGACTTTTCTAAAGCATTTGATGTCATCCCAGACCAGAGACTGCTTCGGAAGCTTGACTTCTATGGTATTTGTTCCAACACGAAGCGATGGATTTCCAGTTTCCTGACAAAACGTCTTCAGCGTGTGTGTGTGTGAATGGAAAGAGCTCCAATTGGCATCCAGTGTTGAGTGGTACACCACAGGGCACAGTACTTGGCCCACACATATTTCTGCTTTACATAAATGACATCCATGAAAAAGTCGCAAGTACGACCAGACTATTCGCTGATGATTGTTTGCTGTACCGTCCAATTAAGTCAGCTGATGATGAAGATGCTCTCCAAAAGGATCTCGATACTATGGTTGAGTGGTCACACCAATGGGGCATGCAGTTCAAACCTTCCTAATGTGAAACCATGCGTGTCACCAGAAAGAGGAATCCAGGCGAAACATCTTACAATATACTTGGTGTCACCCTTGAAGAATCCAAACAAACCAAGTATCTTGGCATCAAATTGCAGAATGATCTGCGTTGGAATGGTCAGACTCATCATGCAACGGTGAAAGCAACAGGTGTCCTAAACTTCCTGAGGCGCAACTTTCATCATTGTTCAACTTCTGTCAAGGAGAAGCTATACTTCACCCTCGGTAGACCTCATTTGGACTACGCAGTTGCAGCATGGGACCCATACACAAATACAAACATTTCATCCACCGAACGTGTCCAAAGACAGGTAGATCGATTTGTTACTAACACCTATGAGAGAGAAGCGAGTGTCACCAAACTTCTGACAAAAAGATCCACATATGCTCGCATTCTTTTTGTGGATTTCAGCTCCGCTTTCAATACCATCGTTCCTGTAAAGTTGATACACACTTTACAGGAACTGGGGGTCAACTCATCTCTATGTAAATGGATCTATAGCTTTCTATGTGACAGAAAACAGGTGGTAAAAATTGGTAACCATGTCTCACTGGCTAGGTTCCTGAACATCGGCGCCCCCCCAGGGTTGCGTTTTATCACCTCTTCTGTACTCTGTATACACACATTTTTGCTGTTCACACCCTGACTCTGTCTTGTTATTTAAGTTTGCAGATGACACATCTGTGGTAGGTCGTATTACCAATAACATCGAAACCGTTTACCGTAGTGAAGTAGAGGAGCTAGTAAGGTGGTGTGAGAACAACAACCTCATACTTAACATCTCAAAAACTAAGGAGCTGGTTGTTGATTTCAGAAAGAGGGCCACCCCCCTCCTCCCTCTCTTCATCAATGGAGGTGGTTGAGAGTGTCACCTCCTTTAAGTTCCTCGGGACCACCATAAATCAATCCCTATGATGGGAGCTCAACACCAGTCTCATAATTAGTAAGTGCCACCAGCGACTCTACTTCCTGCGGCAGCTCAACAACATTCAGGGTCGGTCGACCAGCCATGACCCACTTCTATAAGTCTACCATAGAAAGCATACTCACATTCTCTATGCTTGTCTGGTATGGTCACACAACCTCGCAGGATTAGATTCGGCTGGAGAGAATAGTGCGCCGAGCTTCTAAGATCATCGGTTGCAGCAGACTTCCCTCAGTGACATCACTTTACTCAACAAGACTCACCAGAAAGGCCAAACAAATCTTAGCAGATCACTTTCACACGGCACATTACCTCTTTAATCTTCTCCCATCAGGAAGGAGATATAGAAGCATTAAAAGTAAAACATCTCGCTTCAGAGACAGCACCTACCTCCAAGCCATCAGATATTTGAATTTGCACTAATCACCTTGAACTTTCTTTTGCACTTGCACCTACGCTTAACATGACGCTGCTGGGTACTGTCCTTCCTGTATATATTGTCCTTCGTACGGTATTGTCTGTATTATTTATTGTGGTGTATGTGGTGGTTGTATTGTACTGTATTGTATATGTTCGAGAGCGAACCAAGACACATTCCTATCAACTTGTTGGCAATAAATTTCTTGAATCTTGAATCTTGAATTCTCTGGGGTGGAACCCTCTCCAAGACAGACGTGAAGCTCACCGTTTGACCTGTTTTTACAAAATGTTAAATGGTCAGCTAGACATAGACTACAAGACCTACACCAAACCCAAACCAATTAGGAGCAGTCGAGGGCATTCGATCCAATTTGTGATCCCAGCTACAAAGACAGATGTGTACAGCAATTCGTTCTTCCCCCGCACAATTAAAGCATGGAATAATCTCCACCTTACTATAGTTACCCAACCAGACGCAACTACATTTAAAGTTTAAAATTTAAATTCATAGTCCCAATAACCCTTTCTGGCTTAAGTCCTCCCTCCACCAGCTCCAGTTTAAATTCAATTTGGAATATTTTGTAGGACCAATAAACCAAGAACCAAGATATGCCCGCTATCTACATTCACTCCCTGCCGACTAATCACCAATGAAGATACATGAAGATATTTCTGACACACATTTTGCTGCTAGAAGTGTATAAAATGATGACTAACGTCGATAAGATAATAAGTCAAGAACTATTTCCAGGTTTGAAGTGGAAAGATTAGAGGACATTGGTGAAGAAGGTTGAAAGGAAACGGGCGGATAAAGTGACTTCACACACATGTTGATGGGTGCCTGGACCGCGTTGCCAGGGGGTGGAGGTCAAGGCTGATACGGAAGCGGCGTTTAATAGGCTGCTCGATTGGCACATAGGTATTCCTGGTTAAGAAAATCGAGAACATCGGAAATTTTGGAATTCAGAAAACTGGAAAGCTGCTCTAACTTACTGAAACGGCAACAGATAACTCAACGATGAATAACAAGATGGTGACATCAAAACTGAAACGTATTAAAAGGAAAGTACAGTTGTTCAGGGAGTGTTGATGTGAGGTCCTGCTGGTTTCGGCCCGAAACGTCGCCTATTTTCTTCTCTCCATAGATGCTGCCGCACCCGCTGAGTTTCTCCAGCAATTTTGTGTAACAGGAAAGTAGTTCCTTTCCCCTTTCCGCTCGTCAGAACTAATGTACCATCTCCGATAGGCTGCGTCCACATGAGTTAGCAGGAGGCAGGGACAAGAACATTTGTTTCATTATCTGTACAATTTGTTGCAGATAGTTAAACATAGAAACATAGAAAATAGGTGCAGGAGTGGGCCATTCGGCCCTTCGAGTCTGCACCGCCATTCGATATGATCATGGCTGATCATCCAACTCATTATCCCATCCCTGCCTTCTCTCCATACCCCCTGATCCCTTTAGCCACAAGGGCCACATCTAACTCCCTCTTAAATATAGTCAATGAACTGTCCTCAACTACCTTCTGTGGCAGAGGATTCCACAGATTCACCACTCTCTGTGTAAAAAATGATTTTCTCATCTCGGTCCTAAAATACTTCCCTCGTATCCTTAAACTGTAACCCCTAGTTCTGGACTTCCCCAACATCGGGAACAATCTTCCTGCATCTAGCCTGTCCAACCCCTTAAAAATGCTCTAAGTTTCTATAAGATCCACCCTCAAACTTCTATATTTTAGCGAGTACAAGCCCAGTCTATCCAGTCTTTCTTCATATGAAAGTCCTGCCATCCCAGAAATCAGTATGGCGAACCTTCTCTGTACTCCCTCTATGGCAAGAATGTCTTTCCTCAGATTAAGCTGAGAGGTGTGCTAGGCAGGCAAGACTAGACGAATAAAACATGACAACAATGTGACAACTTGAGGAGAAACAGAAATGGTTAATTTTAACACCGACAGAAATACAGAACGAGTTATTTTAGGTTGGGAAATTCAGTGTTGAATCTTCCGGCTGCAAGATGCCCAGACACACAGTCAGAGAGTAAATCGGCGTGGAAACAGGCTCTTCGGCCCAACCTGCCAAAGTTGACCAACATGCCCCATCTACACAAGTCGCACATACGTGTGTTTGGCCCATACCCCTCCAAACGTGCCCTATCCATGCCCCTGTCCACATGTTTAAGAAATGTTGCCCGCCATCCTTTGTGTAAAAAAGTCAGCCACCGGGTTCCTATTAAATATTTCCCCGTACAACTTAAAGCTATATTCTCTGGTTCTCGACTCCAATTTTCTGGACAAAAGAATGTACATTTAGCAGAACTATCTCTCACATGAATGTGTGCACCTGTTTAAAAGTGCCCCTCAACCTCCTGCGCTCCAAGAAAACCACAACGATCTGGCCTGCTCATTCTCCCCCTATGGCTCAGGCCCTCGGGTCCTGGCAACAACTTTGTAAATATTCTCTGCATTCTTTCCAGTTTGACAACATCTTTCCTATAACACCATGACCAAATCAGAACACAGTGCTGTAAAATTGGCCTCATCAACGTCATATATAACTGTAACATGACCTCCCAACTTCTATACTCGATACTCAGACTGATGGAGGCAAATGTACCAAAAGCAGTTTTGACCACCCTATCTACTTATGACGCCAATTTTAAGGAACTATGTACCTGTACTCCTCTATCTCTCTGCTCCAAACCACGTCCCAGCGCCTTCACATTCACTGTGTAGGTCCTTCCTATGTTACATGTCCCAAAAATGCAACACCTCACGTTTTCTGTATTAATTATCCCATCAATTGTTTTTCATGCTTCAGTCAGTAAAACAATCTTCCACCATCACCATATGCTTCCTTCTATGATGCTAATGTTCTATTCATTCAGCTATCGATGCCTCCTTGGGTCCCATGCGAAAGAATACAAAATAAACTGAGATGCTGCAACATTGAAAATTGTGAAGGTGCGTGAATCTGAAGAAAGGCCCCAACCCGAAATGTCAGTTATCCATTCTTTCCCCATATGCCTGATCCGCTGAGTTACTACAACATGCTCCTTTGCAGACGGTGTTGAAGTCTCTTTCGTTAAACATCATAATGGGTATTGATATAGTAATGTGTGTGTGCGTGTGCGTGCGTGTGTGTGTGTGTGTGTGTGTGTGTGTGTGTGTGTGTGTGTGTGTGTGTGTGTGTGTGTGTGTGTGTGTGTGTGTGTGTGTGTGTGTGTGTGTGTGTGTGTGTGTGTGTGTGAGAGAGAGACAGAGAGAAATTGACATAAACATATCTCTCTCTCTCACTCTGCCGCTTTCTCTCTGTCTGTCTGCGCGTGTGTGGTTAGAGGAATACACAATGATCTATGGAAGTTTATATTGTGCTGGCCACTGCTACACGTGCTATCCACGGTTGCAATCGCTGGGGATACAGTTACTAATAGTTACTTTGCTCAACGCAAATTGATGAAACTGATACCAAAGGGATACATATAGTGAATATACGAATATACGAGGAAATGTACACTCGATACCCAGACAAATAAACACTTTACAATAATATTTCGGAGATATTTTAGAACGTTGTTCTGAATTGTTTAATCATTTCTTAGTTAAATATTTACATCAATCCATCTAAGAATAATGGAACGGACAGTCTCGGCGATTATCTATAAATTCCTTCGCTCCTTGGCGAAAATGACACAAATGCCGGAGTAACTCCGCGGGACCGGCAGCATCTCTGGACAAGGGGTGCGTGACGTTTCGGGTCGTTACCCTTCTTCAGACTGAGAGTCGGAGAAAGGGAAACGAGAGGTGTAGATGGTGATGTTGAGAGATATAGAACAAATGAATGTAATATAAGTAAAATGTAACGATGATTAGGTAAACAGCCCATAGTTAGCTGTTTGCGAGGCGAGAACGAGAAACTGGTGCGACTTAGGTGGGAGTTGGGATGGTGAGAGAGCAAATGCAGGGGTTACTTGAAGTTAGATAAATCAATAAATCAAGCAACCATTATCCCACATAAATATAACATGGTGATCACTTGCTATTTCTGTGAGCCATTGGATGCTCTCGCGATTTGCAAGAACAGTTCTATTGCCAGCTCTGATCAACAATGCATCGAGCACGGCCCAGGTCTGAATAAAGAAATATATTTTGATTCAATTACCTAACTCAGATTTATAACATGTGTCATTCTACAGCAAAGTTGTTTGTAGTGAAACACAATTCCTATCTGCAATAGTGTAGTACTGTGTAAAATACGGTAACTATGAACAAACATAAACATCACCGGTTGAAATGAGAGTGAAGCCGCCGGATAAAATATCTTGAATAATGTGTAATACATTTAGAGAATTCAATTTCTGCTTGTTACTTGCTATCTATTATACAGGGTGCTGGTGAGACCACATCTCGAGTATTGTGCGCAATTGTGGTTTCCGAATTTGAGGAAGGACATTCTTGCTATTGTGGGAGTGCAGCGCAGGTTCACCGGGTTAATTCGCGGGATGGCGGGACTGACATATAATGAAGGAATGGGTCGATAAGATGGGCTTATGTTTACTGGAATTTAGAAGTATGAGAGGGGATCTTATAGAAACATATAACATTTCCTCAGGGATTGGACAGGCTAGATGCAGGTAAAATGTTCCCAAAGTTGGGGGAGTCCAGAACCAGGGGTCAGAGTATAGGAATAAAGCGTAGCCCATTTTGGGCTGAGATGAAGAAAAGTGTTTTCAACCAGAGTGTTGTGAATCTGTGGAATTCTCTGCCACAGAAAGCAGTTGAGGCCTTTTCACTGGATGTGTTCAAGAGAGAGTTCGATATAGCCATTGGCGCTAACGGAATCAAGGAATATGGGGAGGAACCAGGAACGGAATATTGATTGTGGATCATATTGAATGGCGGTGCTGGCTCGACGGGCCGAATGGCCTACTCAGGCACATATTTTCCATGTCACTATCTAAGTAATTTGGACACATTGTGGGTGGATTTCAAATCAAATTAACTCAAAATGCAAAACTGCCCCCAGTAAATGCTAAACATTATGGATTTAGTCAAGCTGAAGGGCGCCCACACCGGCACGAATTCTTGCTTCAGTTCATTCTCACGTGGATCTAAATATAAACGTCCTGACTGATGTTGAAATGTATGAATTTGAATGAATCATTCCACTGATGTGTTGCAGCTGCTGGGACTCAAGTTAACCGATTAGTTTCAATGTCTATAGTCAATTGATCTATTCACGTGGTATATACGTGTGTCACCAGAGGCTTCTTCTATATATAAATACGGCATTATTAAAAGTCCAGGCGTATTACCGGGTGGAACAGGATATCACCCCTCAAAAGATGGAGAGACCTGTAATTTTACAGATTGAACGAATTTACTACCCAATTCTTGGAACAATTGGGGTACCTGGTAAGCCATTTAAAACCGGGTAAAACTTGTTATTGCGAGCAAGTTTAATGCACATGTCTGTTGAATGGATGTGTTGCTTTTGATGACGTAAACGTCGAATTTCAAATGAATTCACATCTGTTTTCCCGTTGTGTTCAATTGATCTAATTTAGCTGATTGTGTGAGGTGTTTTAATAGATATAGACACATGTCTGGTTTCATATGTGGAAAATTAATGTGATTGGTTTGTTTGTCGACAAGACAACCACTCCTGAAATATTTTAGAAGGAACTGCAGATGCTGGAAAATCGAAGGTAGACAAAAGTGCTGGAGGAACTCGGCGGGTGCGGCAGCGTCTATGGAGCGAAGGAAATAGGCAGCATTTCGGGCCGAAACCGTTCTTCAGATCAGTCTCACTCTGATACAAAAATATACCTGCCGGGTCTAGGGGACAGGGAAGGTGTGTGTACTCACAAAAAAATGCCGCGGTAACTCAGCGAGGCAGGCAGCATCTCTGGAGGGATCGAATGGGTGACATAGAAATATTTAAAATAGTTGCAGAAGGAGACTATTTGGCCCTACGAGCCTGCATCTACATTCAGTATGATCATGGCTGTTCATCCACAATCCGTAACCCGTGCCTACCTTCTCCCCATGTCCCTTGATTCCGCTACCCCCAAGTGCTCTATCTAAATATTAAATTAATCTAGTGAATTGGTCTCCACTGCTTTCTGTGGCAGAGAATTCGCCAAATCACAACTCTCAGGGTGATTTTTTTTCTCATCTCAGTTTTAAATGACCTCCCCTTTATTCTGAGACTGTGGCCCTTGGTTCTGGACTCCCCCAACATAGAATACAATACAATACAATACAATTTATTTGTTGTCATTTGAACCTCATTGAGGTTCAAACTAAATTTGGTTTCTGCAGTCATACACACAAGAAAAAATAACCAAGACACAACACAATTTACACAAACATCCATCACAGTGAATCTCCTCCTCACTGAGATGGAAGGCAAAGTCTTATCTCTCCCCTGCACTCCCCATTCTCCTCCCGATGTCAGAGTCAAAGCCCCCGGCGGGCGATGATAAGTGTCCCGCGGCCACTAAAACCGCGCCGGGTTGATGGCCGCGATCCGGGTCTTGTTGTTGGAGCCCCCCGGCGGGCGCTAGCAAGCCCCGCAGCCATTTAAAGCCGCGCCGGGCGGTGATGTAAGGACCCGCTCCAGGTCATCTTCAACCCCGCAACTCGGGCGGGAGAAGTCGCCGTTGCGGAAGCCCCGAAAAGCGATCTCACAGCAGGGACGCGCGGGCTCCCGGTGTCACCGTCCACCAGACCTGCGGTAAGCATTGGAATCACCGGGGTCGGGTCGCAGCCGAGCGCCACCACAGCTCCACCCGCTCCGAACTCGGCCAGCTCCACGATGGTGAGTAAGTCCGCTGTTCCGCGACTGGAGCCCCCGGGTCGTTCCTGCTGGAGGCCGCTCCACGTTGCTCAGCCCCAACGACAACGGAGACCCGACAGGGAAACGATCGGGTTCTCCGTGCAGAGGAAAGATTTTAAAAGTTTCCCCCACCCCCCGCCCCACACACACACATACCCAGTTAAAAAATAAAAACTACATTCAGACGAGACAAAAAATAATTAAAAAGGCAGACGGACTGCAGAGGCCGCTGCGACGCGAGTCGCGCCTGGGATCATTTTCCTGCATCTAGCCTGTCCAGTCCTTTTTTAATTGTATGCGTTTGTACAATATATCCCCTCATCCTTCTAAACTCCAGTGAATACAAGCCTAGTCTTTTCAATCTTTCCTCATATGACAGTCTCGCCATCCCAGGGATGGATCTCGTGAACCTACGCTGCACTGCCTCAATCACAATGTCCTCAAATTAGGAGACCAAAGCTGCACACAATACTCCAGATGTGGTCTCACCAGAGCCATGTACAACTGCAGAAGAACCTCTCTACTCCTATACTGAAATCCTCTTGTTATGAAGGCCAACATTCCATTAGCTTTCTTCACTGCCTGCTGTACCTGCACGCCAACTTTCAGTGACCAGTGTACAAGGACACCCAGGTCTCGCTGCACCCCCACCCCCCCTTACCTAACCTAACACCGTTGAGATAATAATCTGCCCCCGATGGGTAGGCAGGGAATGGAGGGATCTGGATTTCGACCTGGCAGAGGAGATTTTCTGAACGTATACAGACATTGAGGAGCGAACGACCTGCTGGTGCATTGTACTATTTGTAATCAATATTATAAATATAAATAACTCTCTGGAGACAAAATTGCAAATATTCTACTCGATGCGGACGTAGAGTCAATGGTAAGTAATAATAAGAAGGATGATACTTGGTTTGGCAACATTGCCCAGAACCCGCAACCGTCCAGCTGCCTGTCTGCATTATTACTCGTTATTTCTGCCGACGTCAGTGGAGTGGATTCGAGCTCTAGACATCACTGTGGCGTTAGTCGTTTAAAGTGGAGTGTTACACTGGCCGTGACAACATCCCAAATAATGAATCATGAGTTCCTACTTAAAACAGTCACCTGAGCTTTAGGCAAATCCTTCCTGTCAGCGGTATGTACGGAATTCAATAACCGGGAATAATTCCAATATTTTAAACAATCAAAGTAAACGATTAAGAAAAACAAGGATAAATTAATGTATTGCTCCCAGTTAGATCCAAATTAAACATTATTTCAAATATTTAGAATGAAGAAACAATACAACAACATTATTTACTTTAAAGACACCTCCAATGAATGGAACCGCGTTATATAAGCCAGTCATGCTTCGTATAAAGCAAAATTCAGCCAGACCAACCTCCCGCTCAGTACTTGGTCCAGGGTTCTGAAGCAGAGACGTATCTGATCTACAGCTGTATTCTGACTTCAGCGCTGCAAAGACCAGACCCACTAGTCGGAGTTGACCGAACGGACACAATTGCAACCGATTTTTCCACTAAAACTATCAGATAAATATTGTGCAATAAATTCTAATCCAGATAATGAAACATCACTGTTGGGCGTCTCATATCGAATATCATTATTAATATACATTTGTTTTATGTAGCAAATTTGTTGGCAATCGTCATCTTGTCCCGAGGAAAGTGCGGTCTCTCCAAATGCATCACTCGTTACCTGCTGGGAATGGCTGTCGCTGACTTGATGGTTATTACATTTGTTGTCATTTTATATCAGATTATTAATGCATATTTTCCACATTCCTTCTTCAATCTCACCATTATTTGCAAATTTATTTTAACCATGATTTTCATTTCCATGGACTGTTCTGTGTGGCTCACTGTGGCTTTTACTTTCGACCGATTTATTGCGATTTGTCATCAAATGCTACGAACAAAATATTGTACTGAAAAGAATGTGACTATCGTGGTAGCGGTGGTGTTTTGTACAAGTATTGTGGAAAACATTCCGTACTATTTCATATACGAACCACGGGAGGTAGTTAATGGCGTTGAGTGGTCGTACTATGTAAAATCAAGCTTCTACACATTACCCATTTGGGCCGCATTTCTGTGGCTGGAAACGATCTTGACTCCATTTGCTCCCTATGTGTTGATCTTGCTGCTTAATTCCCTGACCATCAGACACATTATACTGGCGAACCGAGTGAGGAGCGGACTACGTGCAAACAACAGTACTGTGAAGCACACTGACCCAGAGCTGGAGAACCGCAGAAAATCCATCGTGTTGCTGCTCGCCATATCTGGCAGCTTTATTCTCTTGTGGATGGTTAATTTGAGATGTTACATATGCGTGCAATTTACTGACACGCAATTTTTGGATGCAAGTTAAAATGACCCCTTCAGCATTGCTGAGTTATCCGGGTACATGCTGAAGTCTTTGAGTTCTTGCACGAACACCTTTATTTATGCTGTATCCCAGAGAAAATTCAGAGAGGAGCTGAAACACGTGATCAAATGGCCCATGGTTCTTGTTGCCACTGTAACCAACTGCATTAAATGATACACGGAATATTTTGTCCAAATTACAAATGTAATTGCCTTGAACAATATTGAACAATATTGAACGGGAGTGCATGCACGCAAGGAGATCTATAAATGAGCCATATGTCTCGGGAAGTTGTGTAAACCGTCAAACAACATACACCGCAGAATGAAACTACTTATGCGATTTATTTATTTTATGTTTTTGCAGAGATGTATGGATGGGGAAGGTTTATAGGGCGATGGGCCAATTAGAGTCAGTGAAGTAGACAGCACGGAAAACAAACTCATCCCTCCAGATCAAGATACTGAATCTAAACCAGTCCCAATGGCCCGCGTATCGCACACATCCCTGTAAATATTGCCTGCCCATGTTCCTCTCCAAGCGTATATCAAATGTTGTTCTAGTACCTGCGTCAACGACCTCATCTGGCAGCTCGTTCCCTATTCCACCGCACACTGGGTGAAAACGTTGCCCTTCAGGTTGTTACTATTCATCTTCTCAACTTAAACTATGAACGTCTGGTTCTTGCTTCTCTTCTTAGTAAAATACTCAGTGCCTTCACTCTATCGATTTCACTCTCTATAAGATAAACCCCCAGCCTTCTGTGATCTAAGGAATGAAATCCCAACCTCCACTGTGTAGTTCCAGTTGATTTTCCAGCTGAATTCAATCGTTTCTGTAACAGGTTGACCAAAAAGTCAACTCTAAACACGGCCTCAACAACGTCGCGTCCAACGGCACCATATCCTCCCAAGTGTTTTACTCAACACACTGACTGATGAAGGTCAAATGTACCAAATTCCCCCTTCACCACAGGACAATCATATCTGGTCAGAAACATGCGTAGGAAACGTTCAGAGGGACCTGGGCCAAACTTAGGCAGGTGGGATTAGCATCGAGCGACAAGGGCAAGTTGGGCCAAGGTCCTTTCTTCGTGTTTTCTGACTCCATGACTCTAAATGTGACAAGCCCAACATGCCAACATGATCATCATGGACGAGATGGGCCGAAGGGCGTACTTTTGTGTGACGAAACTCTATGTTTATGATTTTACGACTCTCTCTGGTCAGGCGGGATGTTCTTACATCCAAGCCTCAGCGAGGATATATAACCGCGTGATCCTTATTCAGGCTCTCCCTCGAAACAGCGCAGCTCTGCACGGCTGCACGTCTCACAACATCAGACAAACGGCTGCACGTCTCACAACATCTGACAATGCCGAGAGCCTAGCGATCTTCCAATGATACGAAGGTTTTGATGGGGAATACCTAGGACGGCCCATTTCGTCCGTCTGTATGGCCTTGTGACAACTCATTGGGTAAAACAGTTTGAATTGTTCCAAATATTGTTGCTAATCACGATCACCTATCAATGTCACTTTCTGTATTTTCTGACTGGCTTTGGTACCCGGACGTGGAGCCGACGGGGGAGAAGCCGAAGCAAAGAAGTGGATCCAAATAACTGAATGGAAACGAAGCCGAAGCGCCAAATAAGCGAATGGAAACGAAGCCGAAATGCCAAACTAACCGAAAGGGTGGGACGCCTAAATGCAAACTAACCGAGAGGGCGGGACGCCTAAAAGCGATTTAACCGAAAGGCTGCGTCGCCTAAAAACAAAGTCTCCGAATGGCCGCTTTGCCGAAATGCCACCTACTCGAAAGGCGGCGTCGCCTACAAGCAAACGGACCGATTGCCGCTCAACAGAAAAGTCAAATAACGAACATGACGTTGCCGGGGGGCGGGACTTATCAGGGATTGGTCCAGACCCCCGCGTCCATCACTTCACCGTGGAGGGATGAATATTGTCCCAAGCCTCCGTTCCGCCCGACCCGCAGCCCGCGGAGTGTGGCCGTGGGAGAGTGAGGGCTGTCCCGAGGGATGCGCACCTTCGGCCGCTCACAACTTGGAGCTTGGGTTCAGATTGCCCAGTCGTCTATGGTTTGTGTGGGAAAATGACCTCCACGCTCTCGTCACCCCTTCTCTCTCCCCTCTTCTCTCTCTCCCCTCCCTCTCTCCCTTCTCTCTCCCTTCTCTTTCTCTTCTCTCTCTCTCCCCACCCTTCTCTCTCTCCCCCTCCCCCTCTCTCTTCCTCTCTCTACCTTCTCTCTCCCCTTCTTTCTTTCTCCCCCCTCTTCTCTCTCTCCCCCTCTCTCCCCCACTCTCTCTACCATCTTTCTCTCCCCTTCTTCTCGCTTCCTCTCTCTCCCCCTGCTCTATCTCCCTCTGTCTCCCTTCTCTTTCTCCCCTTCTCCCTTTCTCTCCCCTCTTCTCTCCCCTACTCTCTCTCCCCTCCTCTCTATCTCCCCTCTCTCTCCCTTTTCTCTCTCTCCCCCTTCTCTCCCCCCCTCCCCTCCTCACACTCTCCCTCTCTCTCTCACATTCCCTCTTTCTCTCCCCTCTTTTCTCCACATCCCTCTGTCTCTCCCTTCTCTCTCTCACTTCTCTCTCTCTCGTCCGCACACGTCAGCAGAATCCCGTCGACAGTAACACTGCCTGTCCTCAAGACACTTATATTAACTGACCAGATATCTCCATGTCTTTGCCCATGATCAAAACAGAGCGGAAATAGTCATCGAAGTCAGACAACTAGGAACTTGTATCCATCTGGATCTCTGTTCACCAATGATTCTGCGGTCCCTACATTTACCGTTGATGTCCGACTACTATTTAACTCCTGAAACGTTGTATAACTTCCGAGTTGTCAGAATTCAACGCCATTCAATTCAATTCCATTCACGCATTCAATTCCTCGCTTCGCTCGTATCTATGTGCTGTCGGCTTGGTCAGATCATTGATTTCTAAGTGTGTCAAACGTGTGAAACGTGCTCAATGGTCAAATGAACCGACAACGGAATGAGGAGATTGTTACTTGCAGCAGCCTAACATGGCCAGAAACGAAATGCACAAAACAATAGAATTGTTGGGAAGAAGCTATCCTGGAACCAAGCGGGCACGATTTCATGCTTCGATCGTTGGATTGAAATGAGAGTGTGGCCAGGATGGCGTGGGTCTTTCATGATAGCGGGTGTCTTTTCTGAGGCAGTCCCTCCCAGAGATCCCCTCGATAATTTGTATTTGTGATGCTGCGGACAGTGTCTGCCATTCTCTGTTAACTCCTTCGATTCTGGGCGGTCAAGTTGCGAAATGAGGTCGTAATGCAACACACATGTCTATTACTCGAGGCAAAATGTGCAAATGATCATCTTTCCTTATCTCTTTGTCTCACGCCTTTTGCATTTTCATCTCTGGTCTTTATTCAATCATCCGCCAACCAAAACCACCGTCAACCTGCATCCATCAGTCACTTGCCCGGCTTTAGCGAGCCCCACGTCACTCCCTACTCCTCGCCCCGCCCACGTCTCTCCCAGCTCTCCGCTCCCGCCCACGTCTCTCCAAGCTCCTCGCCCCCCACCCCCAACGTCTCTCCCAGCTCCTCGCCCCCGCCCACGTCTCTCCCAGCTCCTCGCCCCCGCCCACGTCTCTCCCAGCTCCTCGCCCCCCCCCCCCAACGTCTCTCCCAGCTCCTCGCCCCGCCCACGTCTCTCACAGCTCTCCGCCCCCGCCCACGTCTCTCCCAGCTCCTCGCCCCCGCCCACGTCTCTCCCAGCTTTCCGCCCCCGCCCACGTCTTTCCCAGCTCCTCGCCCCCCGCCCACGCCTCTCCCAGCTCCTCGCCCCCGCCCACGTCTCTCCCAGCTCCTCGCCCCCGCCCATGTCTCTCCCAGCTCTCCGCCCCCGCCCACGTCTCTCCCAGCTCCTCGCCCCCCTCCTTCCCAACCAGTTTGAGTTGGGGTGCTGACCCGAAATGTCGCATATTTATGTTCCCCAGGGATGCGCCCGGAATTACTGCAACACAGTGTCTGTGCGAAAAGTAATATCATTTACGAATCATTTCTTTCATAATGAATATTGAAACATCATCAATTTCTATCACATCTGTCTGCGAAACAGAAGCGATCTTATTTAAATGGACCTTGGTGGCCGCCTGCAATCCCAGTGGGCCAATGAGCACACATATATCTGCATCTGATTAACAATGCCTTGAGCACAACCCACGATCACTAACGGAATACATTTTAAGGATTTTCTCCAAATACAGATGCCCGTAGACCTTCATATTGAAGACCCTCTTTTGCTCAATATTCTCTCGGAACCACCATTCTATATAATACATATAAGACAGAGGAGGATAGCACAGGACCTGGCCCTTCCACCCTAACTGTCGAACATGATGACAACATAAACCAATCTCGTGTTCCTGAACATGAACATGAAATTATCCAAAAGCCTCTTCAATGCCACGTTGTCAGATGTCTCCACCGTCTCCTCTGGCAGTGCGTTCCGGGCTCCCACCACTCTCAGGAGTAATTTGTCATTTGTTTATTGATTAGAAATCTACGTCGAGTTGTTTGTGAGAAGCACCAGATTGGCGCCCTTATTGCTGTTATGCTTTGCATATGAGCACAGGGTGATATGATCAGTAAGTCTACAGTTTTCTACAAAAAGGATGGCATGGTTTACAGTCAGGAAATAATTATTGGTTGCAGGATGGTATTGTGATCACTTGGTAAAATGGCTGAACAGGGGCAGGTAGAATATAATGCTGACAATTGTAAGGTGATGTTTTTTACACAGAGAGTGGTGAATCTGCAAGGCTCGAAATTCGCGGTTGCCCCGGTGCCATTGACCACTCAAAGTGCCGCCGAGCAACCTAAACCGCGAGTCATTTTGTCCGGCTTGGCAACTTGGTTTATACCGAAGATAGACACAAACAAACTCGAGTACGCCGCGGGTCCGGTACCATCGCTGGAGAAAAGTAACGTGACGTTTTGTGTCGGCGACGGCTGTGAGAAAGTGTGGCGTGATGGTGGGTTGGAGCGAATGACCGGCCCGCACAGCAGCAGCGGCGACGGCTCCATCTCCTCGTCCTGCCAAACCCCGTCCGGCCTGATAACGGCCGCTGCTGTCACTCCGCCAACGGCGCTTTCATAACAAACCCTTGGAGGAGGGAGGTGTCGGTCACAGGCGGAAGTAGAGTGAGCGGGTGGGGGAGTGAGGATAGAGCGCGGTGATTGGAGGAGGTAGACGTGCCAAAACACTCTCGGCAGACCTCCACCTGCAGCCAGAATCGATCCCGGTGTCCGGCGCTGCAATCGCTGCCGAACCGCCACTGACCGACAACTCCCTCCTCCAAGGGTCTGTTTTGAAAGCGCAGTTGGCGCAGTGGCAGCAGCGGCCTTTATCAGGCCGGGCAGGGTGCAGGAGGAGGAGAAGTAGCCGCCATCGCTGCTGCCGTTGCTGTGCGGGGCCCGTCATTCGCTCCGTCACGCCACACTTAGCATCTTTCGCTAAGTTATAGCGATTTGAGTGATGATGCCGGTGTTGTCCAAGGAGCGCTGACCTTCCTTCCCACCTCCTCTGCCTCTTCCAGTACCTCTCTTGAACGCCCCCCTCCACCCCCCTTATCCCGAGACCCCTCCTCTCCATCCCGCACTGATCCCCATTCCTTATTCAGTTCGTCCTGCACTGATCTCCCTATTGATTCTCCAGCCACTCCCCATCAATCCTACAATGACCCCCCAATTTACCCTTTACTGAACTCCTTTCCCGTCCATTCTACTCCATACTACTCCACCTCTTCATCCTGCACAGCTCCTCCCATCCATCCTGCACAGACCCCGCCCCCCCCATTCAACCCACTGTCATCCCCCGCGCTCTCCCCACACAATTTTGCCTACTCCAACCAACACACATTAATTCCCCTGCCTCAATCCATCCAATCCGCAGCGATGGCCTTCTCAAGCCCCCCCCCCCCCCTCCGATCCTATTGTGCAGGAAATGTCTTCAGCGCTAACATTGACTATGTTTGATAACGGAATGCAATCAAATGTGTTTTAATTCCCAATGTTATTATTTGTTTTAATCCATAAAGATGGATTAATTAAATTGTGAACACGTGAAACATTAAAACCGCTGAATCATCCAACCACATTTTTGTTTGGATGTAGTAAGAACTAATAGAAATTACATTAATTGCAACGTGTAAAAAGAGTTGAGAGACTGTATTATAATTTTGCTGCATGTCATTGTGGGATATATCATGTCGTGATTGGTGAATATGTTTAGTTTGTGACTTTATTTGAAACAGAAATAATATGTGAAAGCTTCATTGAGCATAATTCCGACCGGTAACTACGCACTTCGGCCGAGCACATTACCGCACGCGTCATGCAAGCCGTCTTAAATGACCACCTATACTGTTATTTGGCAACCAGAAAAGCTGCCAAGGTTGCCCGGCTGGCAACAGAGAAAAAAAGTTAAGCGAGAGCCCTGATTTGTGGAATTCTCTGCCACAGAAGGTAGTTGAGGCCACTTCATTGGCTATATTTAAGATGGAGTTAGATGTGGCTCCTGTGGCTAAAGGGATCAGGGAGTATTGAGAGAAAGCAGGTACGGGATACTGAGTTGGATGACCAGCCATGATCATATTGAATGGCGGTGCAGGTTCGAAGGGCCGAATGCCTACTCCTGCACCTAATTTCTATATATCTATGTTTCTATGATGTACGTTGGAAGGACAAACAATCCACAGGCCGCTCACAAACTGTAGCGTTTCGTATAGTTATGGTAGGGACTGCGAATATGAGGAGACACTGGAGAGGGTGCAGGCGAGGCCAGAATGCTGCCCAGTTTAGAGGTTATGAACTGTAAGAGGTTTGACGGAGTTGCCTCTTTAAACTGTAACCCAAATCTCACTATCACCTGGGAGCCATTTGCGCTATGATTGACAGCTTATAATGGCAGACAGAAAGATTCGTCTCAATGAGCAGTCTTGAATTTATCAAATAAGTCCGTTACTTCAAGGCCTTAACAGTACATACTGCGAAACACTGAGAGTACCAGGCGTGTATAATGATTCAAAGCATCTACAGATTGTACATATCCGGTGACACAATGGTTACACGCGGATTGTTTATAATAATGAATCAGTGATCAATGTATCCGGTAATCTTCCTGTATTGACCGCTTCCACCACAGCACACTCATATTTATTCTTCCACAGTGTTATCTTTATTCTTCGAATAACACGGCGCCAATTCTGCATCCAACATTCAAAGTATTAATCCCTCGTCATCCAACGTTTTAAACGGTCACTTTGCGAGCAAGTCGATGTATTTCCATAAGTTTACGGTCTCTGTAAATTGCCCATCGTGTGTAGGGGTCGGATGTGGATGTACTGTAGCACAGAACAAGTGTGAATGGGTGATTTATGGCGTGAACTCAATGGTACCATTTACGTCAGTGCTTCTTAACCTGGTGGTCGGGACCCCCATTGGGGGGGGGGGGGTCGTTTGAGGATTTACCGGGGGGACAGGAAGTGGTCATTAATAACATCCATTTGTTGAGCCCATTTTTAGGAACCAAAGAAAGGTACAAACCACATAAATGATTTTGTTCGCAAATGCGCGTACGTACGCCAAAATGTTAAAACCCGATGCCTCGTTTACTCATATAATCAACACTCTTCTCCCTCTGAACGTTTCGATACTTGACTTATCCCTGCTATTGCACTTGCACAACGATGTCACATTTGCTGTTTTCAAGCTATCCTGAACATTGACAGCACCAAGGAAATCATGAACACGGCTATCAGGTTCCCAACGATCGTCTCTCCTCATCTGATCAGGGGGATCTATCTAAGTTTCAACCTGCGATGATATTTGACGCCCCCATAATTAATGTTCACATGGTCTAGTATTTCACTGCCAGCTGTGCTATTTCTGGATTAGTTCTCTTCCCCGCAGTGAGTTCAGTTGGAGGGTATTTCTACGACGTTATTTCCACAATCAACCACGTCAAGGATCGCCACATTCTGGCTAGTTATGCTCTTGCTGTAATAAATGTATTAATAGGAATGTGGGATTTCACGGGACCATATCATTAAATGATCCATTTGTGATCCATTGTTGTTTAACTTCCGGAGAATTTTATGATTTCCTGTACTTGCGGAAATAGACAAATGGGTCCAGTGTAGATGGGGACACGTTTGGCAAGGATGTGGCTGAAGGCCTCCATCCTCTGCTGCACGATGCGATGAATCAACGTTTCTATACCTATACTCCTCAGGCACCCCCCCCCCCTCACAGGCAGCGAACTGCATTCATACAGCATTCATTGTTAGAATCGAACCCAAACATCGGGCTCTGTGAGCCAACTGCTCTTGCCTCGTGCCGCCAGATTTCACATTGACCTTGGTTCGAGTGAAATTGGTTATTTGTGATCACACTGTATGTCAGGAAATTACTGTGTCTGAGAAGCGTCCCGACCCGAAACCTCACCTACTTACAGATAGTCACAAAATGCTGGATTAACCCAGCTGATAAGCAGCATCTCTTCTGACCATTGAGGTCACTTTTCGGGTCGGAAACCTTATTCGGTCTGAAGAAGATTTCCATTCAGAAATGTCACCTATCTATGTTGTCGAGTGATGCTGCCTGACCTGGTGAATTTCTGCAACATTTTGTGTCAATCTTTGGTATTAACCATCCAGTGTAGATTCCTGTTATTACGTCACTATCTATGTTCCCCAGAGACGCTGCCTGACCCGCAGATGTACTCCAGCATGCTGTACATTATTTACGTAAACGAACATCTGCAGGTATCTGGCTTAAAGTTGGTGAGTTTCCTTTATTGTCATTCAAACTATTTCGTTTGAACAAAATTGGGTACCTTGCAGTCATGACAGAAAATAAAGTATCAGAACACACAATGAACACAGTTTAACACAAACATTCATTACACTGAATCTCCAGGCACCTCCTCGCTGTGATGGAAGGCAAAAAGTCTTAAAGTATTTTATCTTCCTTCCTTGTTCTCCCTCTGCGTTGAGGTGATCCAGGCTTTCGATGTTGGCCCCCCTGCCGGTGATGGTAAGTCCCGCAGCCGAATCCAAGCTCCGCGAACGGGCCGATTCAAACTTCCGGGGCGGAAGAAGCTGCCACCCTCCAGTCCAGCGGACGAGGCTGTTATTGTGGGAGCTCCGGAGAATCGGTCACCAACCTGGGACCTGCGAGCTCCCGATGCTGTCGTCCACTGGACCCGCGGCTGAAGCCTCCGAGGCCCCGAATTCGGGCCGCAGCGACAGCGACACCACAGCCCCGAAGTCGGCCAGCTTCGCGATGGTGAGTCCGGGCTCTGCCTCCGGAGCCTCAAGGTAGGTCCAGTTGGAGGCCGCCATCTCCACAATTAGGCCTCAGTGCAGACGGCGACGTAGACGGAGATACGACAAAGAAAATGTCGCATCCCCTTGAAGGAAGAGGTTAAAACAAGTTTCCCACCTCCCACACATACACAAACAAAATTAAACTAAAACATACATCTAACAAGGCAAATTAAAACACAACAGAATAAAAGACAGACGGACTGCAGGCGAGCCGCAGCTGCATGGGCAGCGCCGCCCTTACTGCAGTAAATTACCCGTCACACAATTAGTTGCAGATGTAATTCTAGCAAGATATCTATCCTGATAATTGCTATGATGTGAACGTGGTTAGTTCTGTAAAGACTCCATTATCTGCCTGCGGATGACGCACCTGAAGACTCCTCCTCATGATTCTGCCCTCTGATGCTGGGTGGATTTCGCATGGTCTCCCTGCCGCCGCGGGGATTTATATCGTGGCCACAAGATCCCCTCGACGTCCCAACCACGCTATTGGTTAACAGAGTAAATAGCTTCCATGATCCGGCCCTGTTGACGCCGGGCTGTTGTAGCACCTGTGGTCATTTGAGTGCAATTCAAAGGGATACATTGAATATGTAGGAAGGAACTGCAGATGCTTGTTTAAACTGAAGTTAGATATAAAAAAGCTGGAGTAACTCAGCGGGACAGGCAGCATCTGTGGAGAGATGGAATGGTGGCGTTTCAGTCGGGACCCTTCTTAAGACAGGATCCCGACCCGAACCGTCACCCATTCCTTCTCTCCTGAGATGTTGCCTGTCAGGCTGAGTTACTCCTGCATTTTGTGTCTATCTTCGGATACATTGAATGGGCGTTCGTCGGTTAAATTGACTGACGCGGTTATCCTGATGTTCGGCATTGATTGGGAGGTCGGAACGGCCGCTCGCACAGTAAGATGCAATAACACAATGTAGAAGAAGACTTACTTTCGAAAGGAATTTTCAGATTCACCGTGAAATTACAGACGCTTTATTGATTTGAACAACAAAACGAATGGGCTCTTAATCACATATTTAAATTCCTCACTGAATTTGTTCTGGGACACCCCATAAATAAAGGTGTTTGTGCAAGCACTCAGGGCTCTCTGCGTGTATCCGGACAGTTCTGCAATGGTAAATGGGTCGTTGTAATCTGACTTTAAAAGATGAACGTCTAGGAAGTTTACACTCGTGAAACACACGAAGGTCACCACCTACAGTAGTATGAAGTTACCGGATATGGCCAGCAATAGTATGATGAACTTCCGTCGGTTCTCCACCTCTTGATCAGCGCCGCTCCCGGCTTTGTTGTCCTGTCGGAGACCGCTCCTCACTCTATTGGCGTGTATAATGTGTTTGATTGTCAGGGCGTTGAGTAGAATAATCAGTAGCATTGGTATGACGGGGGTTACAATGGTTTCCATGACCGAAAATGCTGCCCCTAGAGGTGTGGTGTAGACATCTGATGCTACCCAACAATACCAAGCCACATTGTCAATTATGTGCAGAGGTGCGAGGAAAATATACACTGGAACATTTTGAATAATACTTACTATACACGTTACTGTTATCACCACAGCTGCAGTTTTCTCAGTGCAATATTTAGCTCGTAAACTCTGATTACAAATAGTGATAAATCGATCGAAGGTAAAAGTCACCGTTAGTCAGACAGAGCAATCAATGGAAATACAATTAAACAAAATACGTAGCTTACAGTTGTGAGATAAGTTGAGGAAAGAATACGGATAATAGGCACCATACAACTCTGAAATAATTACCTCGAACATCAGAACCATTAGATCAGCTACGGCCATGGATACCAGGTAGCGGGTGATACATTTGGAGAGGCCACACTTTCCCCGGGAGAGAATGACGATTACCAACAGGTCAGCTGTAGAAAATAGGAAATTAAAACCAATGACCATCTTTCAATGTTCCAGGAGCATGTTAGTTTGACACATCATCGTTCGAAAGTGATTGGATTATATGATATTGTATCTCGCATCGAGGGGATCGGCAGGGGAATGACCACCCAGACATTCTTCGGTATCAATCACAGACTGATTTCAGGATGCGCATGTGCATCCAAATAACGCCCCTGTTAACCTGACCGGAATTACTTCATAAGGCGTACACTTTTTACCACCGTTTTCTCTCGAAGGAGATTGACAGCAGTAACGCTGCTTCCTGTTTAGCTCCAGCGTCGCAGAATCGATACTGATTACTGTTATTGTTTGTGTGGAAGTTGCACCTTTTACCCGTGTTCACGTTGACATGCCTGCGTGACTGATTGTTTGATTCAATGCCTATCCTGCCTTTCGATGCCTCCCCTTCAATGAATCCATTCAATGCCTTGCCTTGCTTTCAATGCTCAGTATTGCCTTCCCATCAATGTCTTCCCTTGACTTCAATGGATTGCATTCAATGTCATGCCTTGCCTTGTCTTCAATGCCATCCAATTAATGACTTGCCTTGCATTTAATGCATTGCCTTCGATGCCTTCCCTTGCGTTGCGGTCAAAGCCTTGCCATCAAATCCTGTCTTTAATGCTTTACCTTAAATACCTTACCTTACCTTGCTTTTGATTGATTGATTGATTGATTGATTGATACGGCATGGTCACAGTTCCCCGGCACACCTAGGCCGTCCGATCATTTATCACCCATTCATACCAGTCCCATAGCAGTGGAAGAAATTACAGAATGCAGTTTACCTTCAAACCAGTGTGAGGGATAAGATGATTAAACCACCACCATTGTGAGGGGCCGAATGGTTGAAGTCACCGACCTTGTGATGGGCTGAGTAACTGGAAACACCAACCTTGTGATTCGAACAAACAGTCAGACCTTCAGAGCTGTTGATAACATTGTAGAATAACAAGATGAGGTAAGGAATGTAGCTGACAACACAGAAGCTATTCTTTAGGTCAAAGGCAATTAACTAGGTTAGGCCAACAGATACTGCGCATGCTTAATGAGTTAAATGAATATTAACTTTACGCCCCTCATGACAAAGAACCTAATTTAAATGTACATGCGATGTATGATGTGGGAGGAGAGGGAATGATTGATGACGCACGGAGGGGAGGGTTGGAAGATTGTGCACCTCAGTACCCTGATTGGAAGGGGTCAGAAGGGGAGGCGTCTCATCAATAAAGACTGTATACTGAATTGTATAAGACAAGACCTTTTTCCTTTGCTCGGTGTGTCTCAACTTGGAGAGGCACCCGATTCTGCAGACTCGCAAATAAAGCATTTCTTGTTTCCACGATTTAGTCTCTGAGTAGTGATTGTGAGCACAAACAATATATCTCACAAGTTGGGGGCTCGTCCGCGATCGCCACTCCGGCCGCTTGACGGAGGCACGAAAGGAAGGGAAGGTGCACCCTGCTGATTCAGCAGTCTCTGATCTCCTTGCTTGCCGTCAGCGGTTTGAGCGAGTGATATTCGGACAAGAGCCTCTGGAAACAAGAGGGAATCCGGTGAAAGGGATCAATCAATCGAGCAATTTCTGTGCACAGGACTCGGGTAAGATTATTGACTATTAAGTATTACTCGGGCGATTGGGTTCTGTTGGACGGGAAAAGGTCTGACAGGGATGGGTATCCGGAACGGGCAAAGTAAGGGCCCGGGGGAAAAAGGCTCAAACTGGTGAAGACCCGCACATTCCGCCTGATAGTCCAATGGGGCGGATGTTGCACGGATGGGGTGAGGGGGGGGGGGGGGGTGAGGTGTGCGTCTGGCTTATTGAGACATCCGAAGAGTTGTCGGATTGAGAAATAAGTGGCGTTGGAACCCAACCCAAAGAACCCCCGTGGTCAGGGCATCTGCTCCTCCCGTGAGGGGGGGCGAGAACCAGGGACCCCAAACTTTCAAAGAAGAGAAAGAGGAAGGGGTGAATGGAGGGACCAAGGTTGGGGTCCCCCGGGAAATAAAGAACAAGGATCAGGGGGATGGCGCACCGGGCCATCCCGGTGTTATCATTGTCACAAAGAAGGACACTTTAAAAGAGAATGTCCAATGATAAGGCATGAAGTACAATCGTACACACTGATGGAGGAATAGGGGGGTCAGGGGTTCCCCTCCTTGGGGTGTGTAGGATGTACACGGGAACCTTGGTAAACTTAAAATTAGGTCCCCAAGGAGAAGACACGGTATTTATGGTGGACTCAGGGGCGGAAAGATCAAGTGTAACCAGGATACCGGAGGGAATGGGATAAGGGGAAAAGCAAGTCAAAATCTCTGGAGTAGGGGGAAAGGTAATGAAAGCTCCCGAGATAGAAGGAGTAATGGTAAGATATGAAAATCGAGAGGCCATGGAAGACTTAATCATGGTGCCCCAGGCAGGAATAAATCTGATGGGAAGGGACTTACAAGTCCAATTAGGAATGGGCACAGGTCCCGTAGCTGGACAGATTATAGTACAACTATATAAATTGACGACCGAAGATGAAGAAAGAATAGTCTCACAGGTGTGGGCAAGAGAGGGAAATAGGGGAGGGCTAAGAATACCACCTCTGAGGATAGCCTTGCGAGAAGGAAGTGAAGTAGTACAAGTAAGACAGTATCCGATTTCAATGGAAGGAAGGAAAGGGCTGCAGCCAATTATAGAAAACTTATTGAAGGATGGAGTGTTGGAGAGTTGTATGTCCCCCTACAACACGCCAATACTCCCTGTAAGAAAGACTGACGGAACGTTCCGACTGGTCCAGGACCTAAGAGAATTGAATAGGGTAGTTAGGGCTCGACACCCGGTAGTCCCAAATCCTTATACCATAATGGGACGTATACCCCCTAACCATAGGTGGTTCAGTGTGGTAGATCTGAAAGACGCCTTTTGGAGCTGCCCCCTGGCTGAGGAAAGTAGAGACCTCTTTGCATTCGAGTGGGAAAACCCAGACACACTGAGGAAGCAACAGTATCGATGGACTGTGCTCCCTCAGGGATTTACTGAATCCCCGAACCTGTTCGGGCAAATATTAGAACAAGTATTAGAGGATGTTCCCAGGACCAATGGGACACAATTATTGCAGTACGTAGATGATTTGTTACTCTCAGGCGGAGACGAAGAGCCAGTAAGGGATGCAACCATAACCCTCTTAAACTTTTTAGGGGAAAAGGGATTGAGAGTGTCCAAAAATAAACTACAATTTGTAGAACAGGAGGTTAAATATCTAGGACACCTGATTAGTGACGGAAAAAGGAGAATAAACCCCGAAAGAATAGCTGGGATCACCGGGCTGCCGATGCCAAGGAACAAAAAAGAAATCAGGAAGTTTCTCGGGTTAATTGGATACTGTAGATTATGGATAGACAATTACACCCGACAAGTCAAGTTCTTGTATGATAAATTGTGTGAGGAGACTGATAAAGTACAATGGGATTCTGAGGACGAACAGAGATTTGGAGAAATAATGAATAGCCTGATCACCGCACCGGTACTGACCCTCCCGTCCATTGATCAACCATTCCATCTCTTTGTTAATGCGGAGAATGCGGAGAATGGAATTGCGTTGGGGGTACTGCGGCGCGACTCGTTGCAGCGGCTCCTACAGCCTGTCTGTCTTTTTTTATTTTTTGTCTAGTTAAATGTAGTGTTGGTGTTTTTTAAATACTGGTTTTTAAATGTGTATATGTGGGGGGCGGGGGGGGGGGGAGGGGGAGGGGGAAACCGTTTAAAATCTCTTCCCTGTCCGAGAGACCCGACCTTTTCCCTGTCGGGTCTCGGTTGTCGTTGGGGCCTAGCACCGTGGAGCGGCCTCCAACCTGAACGACCCGGGGGCTCGGGAGAATGCGGAGCTGCGGACTACTCACCATCGTGGGGCTGGCCGGCCTCGGAACGTGGGGAGCGGTGGTGACTCGCTGCTGCGACTCGACTCCTGGGGCTCGGAGGCTCCAGCAACGCAGCCGCAGGTCCGGTGGACCGGGACATCGGGAGCTCGCGGGTCCGGGGGGAGAGAGAGACCGCTTCCCGGAGCTCCCGCAACGCGACTTCTCCAACCCGTGTCGCGGGGTTGGAACGACCCGGAGCGGGGAAGTACATCACCCGGCGCGGCTTCGTGGCCGTGGGACATTACAGCGCCCGTCGGGGGCTCCAACTTCGAGACTTCTAGACCGGGAGCGGGGCCGTAAATCGCCCGGCACGGCCTAAAATGGCCGTGGGACTTATCATCGCCCGCCTGGGGCTTGGACATCGGGAGAGACATGGAGAGCAGGGGAGAGAAAATACTTTTGCCTTCCATCACAGTGGGTTCACTGTGATGGATGTTTGTGTGAACTTAATTGTGTGTATGTCTGTAGGACATTGTTTTTGTTTGTATGGCTGTGGAAACAAAATTTCGTTTGAGTCTCACTGGGGCTCAAATGACAATAAATTTGTATTGTATTGTACAAAAGAGAGGAGGGAAGCGACAGCCAGTCGCATTCCTTTCTAAACTCTTGGATCCGGTGTCACGAGGGTGGCCTGTATGTATTCAAGCGGTCGCAGCAACAGCAATATTAGTGGAAGAAAGTAGAAAATTGACATTTGGAGGTGACCTGGTAGTATCCACTCCCCACACGGTCCGGACAATATTAACTCAGAAGTCCAACCGGTGGTTGACTGACTCCAGGATCCTAAAGTACGAAGTGATACTTATGGAAAAAGACGATTTGACCATTGTGACCGATAAGAATTTAAACCCTTCCCAGTTTTTATACTCGGCGGACGACGAGCAGAAAGGGCAGAGACCAGAACACTACTGTAGTGAAGTTATAGAACTACAGACCTAGAGCAGGGAGGATTTGGAGGAGCAGCCTCTGGTAGAGGGAGAAAGGTGGTTTATAGACGGTTCTTCCCGATGTATAAATGGAAAAAGATATAGTGGGTATGCCATAATAGGAGGAGAAGGATTTGAAGGAGTGGAGGCGGGCAGGTTGCCAGGTAGTTGGTCGGCTCAGTCATGTGAATTGTATGCCTTAATACGGGCATTAGAATTGTTGGAGGGGAAGGAAGGAACGGTGTGCACACGTTTGGGAGAATATGGAAAGAAAGGGGGATGATTACAGCAAGAGGAAAGGAGTTGGCACATGAGCAATTAATTGAGAAGGTGCTGGAAGCATTACATTTGCCAGAAAGGATAGCGGTGGTCCATGTGGCGGGACACCAAAAGGGGAACTCATTAGAAGCAAGGGGAAATGAAGCGGCAGACGGAGCCGCCAAAAAGGCAGCGACAGAAGGAACAGTGAGGTTGTTGTCTTTAATACCATCAAGGGAAGGAGTAGGAAAGATACCTGTATTCTCACAGGAGGAGGAGGATAAAATGAATGAGTTAGGGGCTCGGCGTTCCACTGACGGGAGGTGGTGGACGCCGGATGGGAAACAAATGTTAACCAAAGGATTAACTCGGGATTTGATGACACAACTGCACTCCCAGTCACATTGGGGAGCGCAGGCCCTGTGTGACACACTACTATGGACCTACGCTTGCCGAGGTATCTATACTTTGGCTAAGCAGACAGTCTCCGGTTGTGTGTTATGTCAGAGGGTTAACAAGAAGGTAATGAGAGCTGTCCCTGGTGGAGGACAACAATTCGCTATAAGACCCTTCCAGAGAATACAGGTAGATTTTACAGAACTTCCAAGAATACAAAGGTGGAAGTACCTCCTAGTAGTTGTAGACCATTTCACCAGGTGGGTGGAAGCATTTCCCACGATAAATGCCACCGCTCAGGCAGTAACCCGGATATTATTAGAACAAATTATTCCCCGATACGGGGGTCATCGAATCCATAGATTCCGACCGAGGAACACATTTTGCCTCTAAGGTTCACCTGTTGGTTTGCAGTACCTTGGGAATAAATTGGAAATTGCATACACCCTGGCACACCCAGAGTTCTGGGCGAGTGGAAAGGATGAATGCAACCCTTAAAACACAGATAACTAAGTTAATGGAGGAAACCAGACTACCCTGGACTAAGTGTTTACCAATTGCATTATTAAGAATACGAACGGCACCCCGTAAAGATATTGCGGTGTCTCCCTACGAAATGTTGTTTGGGCTGCCCTATCTTGGAAAGGTAGAGGGAACGCCGACCTTCGAAGGCAGCGATGTGTTCCTGAGGAACTATTTACTGGCAGTGTCTCGTTCTCTTGCAGACTTAAAAATAAAAGGACTGTTGGCACAAAGTCCACCACTCGAGTTTCCAATACACGCTATAAAGGCCGGCGACTGGGTACTGATTAAAAGTTGGAAGGAGGAGAAACTGCAGCCCCGGTGGACTGGCCCATACCTGGCATTGCTGACAACGGAGACAGCAGTGCGAACAAAAGAAAAAGGGTGGACACATGCGACCCGGGTTAAAGGACCCGTTGACCCGCCGTCAGTTCCTGAGAAGGACGATGAGTGGACGGTAAAACCAGGTAATAAGCCCCTGGCATTAACTGTATGAAACTAACAGCATGAAAGGAGCAGTTGTAGTATTACTAACTATGTATGTAACCATTATAAGAAGTGTTAATAACTGTGATAAGTGCTACCATCCTATCAGATATGGAGGGCGAACAAACAAAGCAGTTACCTATCATTCCCATGTAAGTGATGTTTGCTACGACCTAAGGACTAGAGCTGTTTGTCAGGACGAGGGGAGGGGGTATTATGTAGTAGAAAATAAGGGACATGTAGGAAGGTTTGGGCACATTACCTGCCCAAAAGGGGAGAAATGGGTCTGCATGACCAAGAGAGGACAGTTAGGCATCCCTTCCCGAGCCAGGGAGGAAACATTAGACAAAATTAAGGAGGTAGTGATAGGGAGGTTAGCAGAAGCAGTAGTCAACAAACCTCTCCCACCTTCCCAGCCTCAACTGCACCAGACTATGTATGATGAAATAAAGCAGCAGATTGAGATCCCCGAAGTGGGGAGAAACCTGTTTGTGGACGGCCATCCGGATAGCCAGAACCCTGAATGTGACTAACTGTTGGGTTTGTGGAGGACCGCTGATGAGCTCATAGTGGCCATGGAGAGGATCTATCATTGAGGTATGGAACCTGATAAAGTGGAATTTGACGGTGGGAAGAGATCGAAGTCCCCAGGAATGGGTCCTGACACACACCCCAGTTGGAACTGAGTGTATCGCCAGGCCCTGGGCAAAGGATGCCATCCTAGTAGGCAGCAGCCCCTGCCAGCGCATCATCACCCAGTGGCCAAATCAATCCCGAGTGTGGTGGCCAGAGGAACCTCAATGGTATCCCACTGTAAAGGATGAAGGAAACTGTACTATCTGGATGAAGACTGATGGAAGCGAATCGACTGGAATATGGAATTGCACCGGTAACAACCCTTACTAGGGAATCCCAGTGTTGCAGGACATATGGGACAATGTTACCTCTAGTGGACCGGCCCCTGAAGGACTGCTATGGATATGCGGACACAAGGCATACTCGGTATTGCCAGAAAAATGTAGTGGGACTTGTTTAATTGGACTGGTACAACCAGGGTTTTTTCTGTTGACCACTGAGGAGGGGCGGTCGCTAGGAACACCCATCTTTGACGATCTACACCGAACAAAGAGAGGAATGGACATCGGAAAATGGGAAAATGATGAGTGGCCACCTGCAAGAATCATCTCATATTATGGACCAGCCACTTGGGCACCGGACGGATCCTGGGGCTACCGGACCCCAGTGTATATGTTAAATCGGATCATAAGACTACAGGCAGTGCTGGAAGTGATTACTAACCAGACTGCATCTGCACTAGAGATGTTGGCGAAGCAGCAGACACAGATGAGAACAGCGATATACCAAAACCGTTTGGCCTTAGACTACTTACTAGCCGAAGAGGGAGGAGTATGCGGAAAATTCAACCTCTCTAATTGCTGCCTAAACATAGATGACAACGGGCAAGCAGTAATGGATATATCAGAAGGAATCAGAAAAATAGCACATGTCCCGGTACAGAGATGGAACACAATCATGGGAGCAGGATGGTGGGATTACATCTTAGGCGGAGGTGGAAAGCGGTGGGACTGGTGATTTTATGGGCATTAGCTGCATTGATCATTATCCCCTGTTGTATACCATGTCTCAGGGTTCTTATAACTAGAAGTATAAGCCAAATGCAGGCAGTTGTAGTCCCCATGGGGGAGAAAGGGGGCGTCCAGAAGATAATGATAACGAGGCCGAGAGAGGACCCAGAGGAAAGAGAGATCAGAAGAATGTTATTAGCTTTGGAACAGCAGGAAGTCTAGGAATGGGGTTTAATACAGGATGCGTAGCAAAAGAAAAAGGGTGGATTGTGAGAGATAAGATGATTAAACCACCACCATTGTGAGGGGCCGAATGGTTGTAGTCACCGACCTTGTGATGGGATGAGTAACTGGAAACACCAACCTTGTGATTCGAACAAACAGTCAGACCTTCAGAGCTGTTCATAACAATGTCCCATAACAAGATGAGGTAAGGAATGTAGCTGACAACACAGAAGCTATTCTTTAGGTCAAAGGCAATTAACTAGGTTAGGCCAACATATACTGCGCATGCTTAATGAGTTAAATGAATATTAACTTTACGCCCCTCATGACAAATAACCTAATTTAAATATACATGCGATGTATGATGTGGGAGGAGAGGGAATGATTGATGACGCACGGAGGGGAGGGTTGGAAGATTGTGAACCTCAGTACCCTGATTGGAAGGGGTCAGAAGGGGAGGCGTCCCATCAATAAAGACTGTATACTGAATTGTATAAGACAAGACGTTTTTCCTTTGCTCGGTGTGTCTCAACTTGGAGAGGCACCCGATTCTGCAGACTCGCAAATAAAGCATTTCTTGTTTCCACGATTTAGTCTCTGAGTAGTGATTGTGAGCACAAACAATATATCTCACACCAGGACGGGTTGAACGACGGCACCAGAGCTCCAGGATCTTTAGGATGCGGGGGAAACTAGACCTGATGGATGAATCAACGTTGTCCCGAGGAAAATGTACAAACTCCACCCGGAAACGCTGGAGGTCGGGATCAAACCCGGGTCACTGATGCTGTCAAACAGAAGCACGAGCTGCTGTCTTTGGATGGAGCTCCGATGTCCTTCTACTTGCGAAATACTGCTGGCTGGTCGGATATTCATACGTTGTCTGCAGTAAATCGGCCTCTGGCAGATACTTTAGAGAAATTGAGAAGTACATGTGTAAACGAACATCAGCCGATGAATCCAATCGCCGTTGGTCATGACACACGCTAGATGGGCCGAACCTGCCGCCTTCTATATCGGAGGGGCTGTGCTCGTCCAACTCGATATCAGTCCGCCCCGATTTGGCGATGGAGACTTATCACAGTCCTGGTTTTGTGAACAGCGCCAATGGACACAGAAACATCTGCAGCAGCTGCACATTGGTGTCACACAACATCTACGGGCAAATATCAATTACTGGGCGACCGACAGAACCGGTGAATATGAAGCCATTAGCAGACACCCCTTGGTAGGGGGTCGTCTATATCTCCTTGAGAGGGACATGGATAGATTAATTGCTCATGTCTAATAACATGATGATAGCCATTTCCGATCACAGGACATAGAACACTTGTATAATATAGAACATAGATCGCCAGCAGAGACCAACCCGGTCTGTGTGAATCTTACACGTTCTGCACGTTCCCGCATCAGTTTCCTCCAGGTGTTACCGAATCTTCCCTCATCCGGAAAATCTGCGGGTTTGTAGGTAATCTCGACCCGTACAAATTGTCCCTCGCGCGCAACGAGTGAGTGAGACACTGGGTTAACATAGAATAAATCTGCCTGTCTACATAGCACTGGATTTACCGGCCAAAGAAGCGATTGTGCATTTTAGATGTCCGGTGTCAATCATTGTTTCAGTCACCCAAGCAACAAGTACTCGCACGTCTATTTTTAACAGTAAGGCAGAGACGGCGAAATATCGGCAGTCAATTATAAAACGCTTACCAGGAACACAAATGGTGACAAGGATAGGGTAGAACACGTGTTCTAACTGGTTGACGACCGGCCCGTACATGACCAGGGATAATTCACGTTTCCTACCCATGGTATGACAGGTCGCTTGCTTTTAAAGATAACATGCTTTTAACGACTCGTTAAGTTGCTTTTAACATATTCTCCAGAGAAACCCTGTGATGCCTAATCAAGGAAAATGAATTGAGATTAGTGTCAGTCAAATAAAGTTAGCAACATGACGTCTGCTACTTCTAATTATGGAATTGCTTAATACCTGCCAGCAGAGTTGGTTAATCTCTTAAATGGGGACTATATGATAGAATCTAGAGATAATTGTAAGTAATGATTGGTATTCTACACACTTCCATTTCTATTTGCATTCTCAGTTCCCTGCAGCAAAGTAACGTTTGTTGCCGATAATCACCAGCACCAAGCCAAGTTGTTAATTGTGTATAGCGGTACGAGGGAAATATAAACTGGAATGTACACGTTAATGCTATCACCAAAAGCCGCAGTTTTATCAGTGCAATATTTTGCTCGTAAAGTCTAATTACAAATAGTGATAAATCGATCGAAGGTGAAATACAACGTTAGCCAGACAGAGCAATCAATGGAAATGCAATGAAACAAAATACGAAGGTTACAAACATGAGATAAGTTGAGCAACGTGCACGGAAAATATGCAGCTGATATTTCAGAGAGAATTACCTAGAAAATAAGAATATTATATCAGCGACGCCCATGGATACCAGGTAGAGGGTGATTGATTGATTGATTGGTTGATTGATTGATTGTCCGATCATGATTGTCCCTGGCCCACCAACACCTGCCGATCATTGGTCACCCGTTCACATCAATTCTCTTTGTTTTGAACAATCGCATCCACAACCTGCACAGCAGAATAAATTGCAGATTCCAGTTTACCTTCAAACCATTTCACATCAAAGTAGGGAAGAGGATCAATAATGAGGTCTCAGTATACACAGGTGAAATGATTGCAATATTGTTAGCGGTACAGTGGGTCGAGGATACTAGGCCATTAAGGACAGTTATTTGCTCAGATTCAGGTTTAGCAATAAAGAGTTTACAGCACAGCCATTCAGACAGTAGACCAGACATTTTGATTGAAATACAACAAACACTATTCAGAATTCAAATGATGGGGCTTACAGTCATATTTTTATGGGTACCAGCACACATTGGCATTAGAGGAAACGAAATGGCAGATAAGGTAGCAAAAGAGGTAGCAAAAAGAAGTAAAATTGATTTAAGTATTAACATAGGTAAAACTGAAATCAAAGACATTATTAAGCAAAGACTGAAGTAAAGATGGCAAAAGCAATGGGATGAAGAGCGGAAAGGACGGTGGTTCTACAGAGTCCAGAGGAAAGTGGGAGAAATGAGATGTGCAGGAAAAAACAGAAAAGAGGAGACAGTAATCTCAAGAATTAGATTTGGACACACTGGTCTGAACAGTACACTTTTTATAATAGGCAAGCATAATACAGGTAGATGTGAATACTGTGGGCAAGAAGAGACAATAGAGCATGTCATTGTACATTGTGAGAGGTATGAGGAGGAGAGAGAACGGATGAGTGAGCAATTCAGAAAAGAAAGAATACAATTTGATTTGGTAGATATTTTGCAAGGAAGTTCATATAAGTGCTATCAAATCCTGTTGCATTTTCTTAGGGTAACCAATTTGTTCGGAAGGATATAGGTTATTAGTATATGTAATGGTGTTGTTTGATCCACACTCCATACCAGTTGGTGGCGGTAATGCACCAAAAAAGTTGTTTGCCAACCGCCAAAAAACACCACATAGAAGAAGAAGGAGAAGACCTTCAAACCAATTCTGGTTGTGGGAGGGAGGGTAAAGCAGTGGATGTTGTCTATATGGACTTTAGTAAGGCCTTTGACAAGGTTCTTCATGGAAGGTTGGTTAAGAAGGTTCAACTGTTGGGTATAAATGCAGGAGTAGCAAGATGGATTCAACAGTGGCTGAATGGGAGAAGCCAGAGGGTAATGGTGGATGGTTGTTTGTCGGGTTGGACGCAGGTGACTAGTGGGGTGCCTCAGGGATCTGTGTTGGGTTCTTTCTTGTTTGTCATGTACATCAATGATCTTGATGAAGGTGTGGTAAATTGGATTAGTAAGTATGCAGATTATACCAAGATAGGGGGTGTTGTGGATAATGAATGGATTTCCAAAGTCTACAGAGTGATTTAGGCCATTTGGAAGAATGGGCTGAAAGATGGCAGATGGAGATTTTTTTTAATTAAATATTTTTATTATTTTATACAATTTTTTTAACAAAACAGAACTAAACAAAAAAAGAGAAAGAAAAAATAGCAAAAAAAAAAAGCCGCCAGACATAACAGTATTGGTGCAATCCACATGGTGCTACACAGTCAGGTATTGCAAGAGCAGAAGTAAAGGTCACAGGACTACATCACTGCCGATAATATGAAATTATGAAATTAGTGGTCTTTGAGATGGTTAATAAATGGTCCCCAAACACTTAAAACGTTGTTTGGTACCTTGGAGTTGTAGAAGCGTATCCTTTCCATCCGTATGATTATTATTACTTCATTGAGCCATTTTTCGAAGCAAGGGGGTGTGGATGATTTCCAGTCTGTTAGGATCATTTTCTTGGCTGCCACCATACCAAGCATCAGTGCTTGTTGTTCTTCAGACGTGAAGTACAAAGCAGTCTCAGAGCATCCAAAAAGTGCCAGTTCTGGATCAGGGAGAATATCTTTTCCATAGACCCCAGAAAACCACTTAAATATTTCAGACCAGTATCTTTGCATATGAGGACAGAGCCAGAAAATATGTGTTAAAGAACAATCTGCACCTTTGCATCTGTCACATAATGGAGAAATAGCTGGGTAGATTCGATGTAATTTGGTCTTTGAGTAATGCAGTCTATGGATGACTTTAAACTGGATCAGTTTATAACTGACATTGATCAAACAAGTTTGGATTCTGGTCAGACCTTAATTCCAAATGTCGTCAGACACCTGGAAATTCAGCTCAGTAGACCAGGCTTCTTTCAGATGGTTAGTGGATACAGAGGTGCTAAGTAGACGCACAAAGCGAGATATTAGATGTTTGGAGTCCGGAGGAAGCTGCAGGAGATCATAGAGTGGGCAACTGTCAGGCATGGTTTGAAAATTTGGATTTTGATCTTTAACATAGTGCCTAATTTGGAGATAGCGAAGAAAATAAGTTGGAACGGTTAAATTGTGATTTCAGCTAATTAAACGAAGCAAACCTTTTGTCAATATATAGATCTCTGAGGGTCGCAAGGTCCTTATCCCTGCAGACAGCAAACACCCCATCTGTCTGTTATGGCAAAAAAGGAGTGGTTGTGACATATGGGGGTGTAAATAGAGACGTTTGACAATGTACTGAAACTTCTTATCTGATTTAAAATTCGAATAGAATTTCTTAAAATAAAGTTTCACAAACCAACTTAAGTAGGGATTCTGTTTTGGGAAAAAAGCAAAGTACAGAGGGAGGAATTTTTCACTGCTGTGTTTTCAATGTTTAGCCACAAAGGGGCATTATTATTATTATTCAAATTTCATCTTAATCAAAATCTTAAGAAATAAATTAGAAAAGCTAAAAGAAGATATGAGGTTGCTTTGGCAAGTAAGGTAAAAGTAAATCCGAAGGGTTTCTACCGCTATATTAATAGCAAAAGGATAACGAGGGATAAAATTGGTCCATTAGAGAGTCAGAGTGGCCAACTATCTGCAGAGCCAAAAGAGATGGGGGAGATATTGAACAGTTTCTTTTCTTCGGTATTCACCAAGGAGAAGGATATTGAATTATGTGAGGTAAGGGAAACAAGTAGAGTAGCTATGGAAACTATGAGGATCAATGAAGAGGAAGTACTGACACTTTTGAGAAATATAAAAGTGGATAAGTCTCCAGGTCCGGACAGGATATTCCCTAGGACATTGAGGGAAGTTAGTGTAGAAATAGCAGGGGCTATGACAGAAATATTTCAAATGTCATTAGAAACGGGAATAGTACCGGAGGATTGGCGTACTGCGCATGTTGTTCCATTGTTTAAAAAGGGGTCTAAGAGTAAACCTAGCAATTATAGACCTGTTAGTTTGACGTCAGTGGTGGGCAAATTAATGGAAAGGATACTTAGAGATAATATATATAAACATCTGGATAAACAGGGTCTGATTAGGAACAGTCAACATGGATTTGTGCCTGGAAGGTCATGTTTGACTAATCTTCTTGAATTTTTTGAAGAGGTTACTCGGGAAATTGATGAGGGTAAAGCAGTGGATTTTGTATATATCGACTTCAGTAAGGCCTTTGACAAGGTTCCTCATGGAAGGTTGGTTAAGAAGGTTCAATGGTTGGGTATTAATGGTGGAGTAGCAAGATGGATTCAACAGTGGCTGAATGGGGGATGCCAGAGAGTAATGGTGGATGGTTGTGTGTCAGGTTGGACGCCAGTGACAAGTGGGGTGCCACAGGGATCTGTGTTGGGTCTACTGTTGTTTGTCATGTACATCAATGATCTGGATGATGGTGTGGTAAATTTGATTAGTAAGTATGCAGATGATACTAAGATAGGTGGGGTTGTGGATAATGAAGTAGATTTTCAAAGTCTACAGAGAGATTTATGCCAGTTGGAAGAGTGGGCTGAAAGATGGCAGATGGAGTTTAATGCTGATAAGTGTGAGGTGCTACATCTTGGCAGGACAAATCAAAATAGGACGTACATGGTAAATGGTAGGGAATTGAAGAATGTAGGTGAACAGAGGGATCTGGGAATAACTGTGCACAGTTCCCTGAAAGTGGAATCTCATGTAGATAGGGTGGTAAAGAAAGCTTTTGGTGTGCTGGCCTTTATAAATCAGAGCATTGAGTATAGAAGTTGGGATGTAATGTTAAAATTGTACAAGGCATTGGTGAGGCCAATTCTGGAGTATGGTGTACAATTTTGGTCGCCTAATTATAGGAAGGATGTCAACAAAATAGAGAGAGTACAGAGGAGATTTACTAGAATGTTGCCTGGGTTTCAGCAACTAAGTTACAGAGAAAGGTTGAACAAGTTAGGGCTTTATTCTTTGGAGCGCAGAAGGTTAAGGGGGACTTGATAGAGGTTTTTAAAATGATGAGAGGGATAGACAGAGTTGACGTGGAAAAGCTTTTCCCACTGAGAGTAGGGAAGATTCAAACAAGGGGACATGACTTGAGAATTAAGGGACTGAAGTTTAGGGGTAACATGAGGTGGAACTTCTTTACTCAGAGAGTGGTAGCTGTGTGGAATGAGCTTTCAGTGAAGGTGGTGGAGGCAGGTTCGTTTTTATAATTTAAAAATAAATTGGATAGTTATATGGATGGGAAATGAATGGAGGGTTATGGTCTGAGCGCAGGTATATGGGACTAGGGGAGATTATGTGTTCGGCACGGACTAGAAGGGTCGAGATGGCCTGTTTCCGTGCTGTAATTGTTATATGGTTATATGGTTATATCTGGGAATCCCCATTGCCAGCAAATCGGAGCTCTAGCATTGGCTGCCCAATAGTAGTGCCTAAATATAGGAAGGCCCATGCCTCCCTCATTATTTGGCTTTTGAAGATGCGCCTTTGATATACGGTGGGCTTTGTAGCCCCAAATGAATGGAAGGATAATGGAGTCCAGTTTTTAAAAAAATGATGAAGTAAGAAAAATTGCAAGATTTTGGAATAAATATAAGAATCTAGGAAGAGACACCATGTTGATAGCGTTAAAACTCCCCACTTTAGACAAGGGTAAAATCCTCCATTTCTCTATGTTCAGTTTTAACTTTGTAATCATATCAGCGTAGTTGAGTTTGAATATAAGTTTGGGGTTTGGGGTATTTTGAGTCCTAGATATGTAAAATGGTCATATACTACCTTAAATGGTAGAGCCTCAAGAAAACCTGAGCCTATATTGTCTGATAAAGGCATAAACTCGCTCTTACTCCAGTTGACTGTGTATCCAGAAAGCTTGCCAAATGATTTAATAAAATCTAACAAGGGAAGAACAGAGGCTTCTGGATAGGAGAGATATAGTAATGTGTTATCGGCGTAAAGCCCCACACGACTTTCCACGTTCCCCACCTTTATACCCCTGATGTTTGGGTGACTCATGATACCTATTGCGAGCGGCTCCAGAGCAATATCAAAGAGTAAGGGGGACAGTGGATCTCCCTGTCTGACCCCACGTTGTAAGTCAAAAGGTCCAGATTTATCATTATTAGTGAGGATGGATGATGTCGGACAAAGATACACCATTTTGACCCACGCAATAAAGAAATCCCCAAACCCAAATATTTTAAGTGCCTCGAACATATAGGGCCACTCTATCTGATCGAACGCTTTTTCGGTGTCTAAGGATAAGATGGCCGCTCTGGAATCCCCCCTCTTGGTGGAGCTATATAAATTATTCAGCAGTCGACGCACATCGCAAAACAAAAATCTACCTGGAATAAACGCTGTTTGATCAGGGTGTATAATTGATGAAATATGCTTCCCCAGTCTATTAGCTAGTATTTTTGTGATAGCCTTTTGATCAAAGATGAGGAGAGCAATCGGCGTGTAGCTGCCAGGTTCCCTTTTATCCTTGTCTTTTTTTAACAGGATACATATATTTGCCTCGTACAGGGACTTCGGAAACCTGTTATTCTTAATCGAATCATTGATCATCCTAATTAGGAGTGGGACAAGTGATTATGAAATGCCTTATATAATTCGCAACTAAATCCATTCGGTCCAGCCGCTTTACCGGAGGGAAAAGATTTAATAGCCTCAACTAGCTCGCTTTCTAAGAAATTTGAATCCAGTTCTAGCCTGGCTGATTCATCTAGTTTTGGCAAAGTGAGGAAGTCAAAGAAACCTGCAAAATCTGCATCAGTGGCCCGCGTTTTAGCAGTATATAATTCTGAATAAAATACTTTGAAGCGGTTGTTTATTTCTTTCGGATTGGTAAGCAAATCACCCGTTTTGGATTTGATTTTATGGATTGCACGACTCGCCTGTTCCCCTGTCAATTCTCTGGCCAGTAGCCTCTCTGGTTTATCGTCCAACTCAAAGTGTCTCTGTCTGAGCTTGAGTAGAAGCTTGCCAACATTTTCACTAAGAATACGATTATATTCATATTTTAAATTCAAGATTTTGTTGTAATCCTCTTGTAAGAGAGAGTTCCTGTAAGTCTGTTCAAGATTTAGAAGTGCATTTTCAATGTCTAACAATTGATGATGCTGTTCCCTTTTTTTGGAGACTTCAAGGAATATTATATGACCTCTCATTACTACCTTAAGGGTCTCCCAGAGTATAGAATCTGATACATCCCCTGTATCGTTGGTCTCAAGGAACTCTGTAAGCCTTGTTGTCAAAAAGTCAATAAACACTTGGTCTCTGAGCAAAGACGGTCAAAGCGCCAACAATAGCTTTGTTTAGGCAGAGCAAGCTTCAAGTCTAGAGATACTGGACTGTGGTCTGATATCAATATATTATGATATTTGGTATGTTTCATGCTAGATATTAATTTTGCATCCACCAGGAAATAATCAATTCTTGTGTATGATTTGTGGACATGAGAAAAAAATGAGTAGTCTTTGTCCGTTGGATGTTCTATCCTCCAGATATCAACAATGTTTCTAGACTTAATCAGGTTGTTTAATGTTTGAACGGATGCAATTGCGGGTGGGCTGAGGGTGGAGAGCATGTCAAGATATGGGTCAAATTAACAATTAAAATCTCCGCTCATTATCAAATTGGTGGTATTGAGGTCCGGAATTAAATCAAACATTTTGCGGAAATAATTTGGATCATCAATGTTTGGACTGTATATATTCAGTAGTGTGACAGGAAGTGAATTAATATTTCCAGTAATCATAATATATCTGCCATTTGGGTCTGTAACTATTGAAACAAGTTGAAATGGGATATTCTTACGAAAAAGAATAGCTACACCTCTAGCCTTGGATGTAAAAGGTGATGTGATAAACTTGAGAGATCCAATTAGCTCTCAATCACCTCTGCTCTGTAGCTTTGATGTGGGTTTCTTGAAGAAATATTATGTCTGAAGTCAAAGATTTCAAATGCGCAAACACTTTACCCCGCTTAATTGCATGCCCAAGGCCACGTCCATTCCACGAGACCAACGTTATCTTACTCATATCGTCCTGTTTTACATTGTTATGTCCTGACATAAGCAAAGAGAAAAAATAAGTCACACCATGGTGAAATTAAACAATATAAAAAATAAAAAGTCTGGCAGCTCTGGAAAACATTGAACATTAACGAACCCCGACACCCCTCCCCAAAGACACTTCCCCAAACAAAGCGTCACCTTCCCCCTCATTGTTTAGCGAGGGCCGCCGGGCGTATGGCAAGTAAACCTGCCTCCCAGGCCCACTACCTAGCCAGTCTATGAACAAATAAACCAGCTAAGGCAAGCCAAGCACCCCCTCCGCTCATTCAAATAATGTTGAAAATGTTAAATCATGCCGTCTTTAGGTGTGTTGAAGCAAACTGTTCTTTAATACTCTCAGCGAATGTCTCCTCTGTCCTGTGGGATCATCCTGTCTGTTCATTTCCAGCGTTGCGTCTCAGGGGCCCTTCCACAAATGTCTTTGCTTCACCGGGAGAAGTGAAGACCTTTGGTTGCCTGTTGTGTTGAAGCTGGAGTTTGGCTGGGAAGCGCAGGCTGTACTTCATCTCCATCTCCCGCAGGGTCTGCATGACCTCGCGGAACCCACGTCGCTGCTCCATTACCTCATCTGTGTAATCCAGGAAAATAAAGACTCGCCGTCCGTTCCAGAGTCCGTTGTCGACCAAGTCGTATTATCATTTCTTTCTCATGAAAGAAATGGACCCTGGCGATGAGTGTGCAAGGCCTGGCTCCCTCCGCGGGCTTCGGCTGTTGGGTGCGGTGTGTACGGTCAATGATAAGTGGTTTTTGGAAATGTGTCTCACCCAGCAGTTTTGGGATGAGGGCGCTGATAAACTCTGTTGGTTTCCCTTTCTCTTCTCCTCGAATACCTACGATTATAATGTTATTTCGAAGCGAACGGATTGCTAGGTCGTTGATTTTTGCTCGCAGGAGGGTGTTTTCCTTTTGTATTTTGCTTATGTTTTTCTCCATTAGCATCAGGCGGGTGTCATGCTCTCCAGCTATCTCATCCATGGAATCCATTCGGAACGTCAAGGCATTTTGTGAGGACTGAAGAGATGCAAGTTGGTCAAAGCTATCGTTGATGGCCTTTGAAATCGCATCTGACATCTCTCTCAGCATTGCACCTGTTGGTGTGGAGTGGCCGCTTGCTTCTCCATTAGAATCACTGTCTTCGCCTTTTTTATCCAAGGTTGCCAGCGGTTTTTGCTTAGCTCTTCCCTTGCGTGTGTCTGGCATTTGCAGGGTTTTTTTATGCAGGTCTGCACCACGTCGAGTTGGATAAACAGACTGTGAAAAGTTCTGAAAGCGACCTTGACTGAAAGACGGTACTTTTAAACAATTTAAACTGAACGGAGGGGAGCTCTTGAAAGCACGTCTTACTTCATCCGCTGTACACTAGCGCCCCCCCCCCCCCCCACCCTTCTTCTTGATAAGTACATTTTACCCTTGGTCAAACTTTAGCACGTGGCTCCCAAACATTAGATAGTGACTTTGGTGTTGGAAAGCTCTGACCATTGGTCGAAAGCTGTACCGTCCCACCATGTTTCCTCCGAACTAAATAAACTACAAGCTTCTTCCAAGAATCCCAGCAGCAAACATGCCTCCAACTACATAATATATCCCAGCAGCAAACACGCCTCCAACTACATAATATATCCCAGCAACAAACACGCCTCCAACTACATAATATATCCCACCCACATAATTACAGGCAGACAACATGTAAACGCAAATTCCATCATTTATCACACACAAAATTAAGCCAAACGGCGACTACACTCACTCTCTCACTCACACTATCTCACTCACTCACTCACTCACTCACTCACTCACTCACTCACTCACTCACTCACTCACTCACTCACTCACTCACTCACTCACTCACTCACTCACACTCACGAACACTCTCTCGCACTCTCACTCACACTCTCTCACACTCTCACTCACTCTCTCACTCACTCATCTACTCACTCACTCACACTCTCACTCACACTCTCTCACACTCTCACTCACACTCTCTCACACTCTCACTCACACTCTTCACTCACGCATCTACTCACTCACTCACACTCTCTCACTCATCACGCACTCACACTCTCACTCACTCTCATTCACTAACACACTCACTCACACTCAATCTCTCACTGTCACACTCTCTCTCCGTCTCTGTCTTTCTCCCTCTCTGTCTCTGTCTCTCTATCTCTCTCTGTCTTACTCTGTATCTGTCTCTGTCTCGCTCTCTCTCTCTCTCTCTCTCTCTCTCTCTCTCTCTCTCTCTCTCTCTCTCTCTCTCTCTCTCTCTCTCTCTCTCTCTCTCTCTCTCTCTCTCTCTCTCTCTCTCTCTCTCTCTCTCTCTCTCTCTCTCTCTCTCTCTCTCTCTCTTTCTCCCTCTCTCTCGGTAACCATGTGCCTATAGATAGATAGATAAATATAATTTAACCACACAACCAGGGTTGGTGGAAATTTGGGTTGTCAGCAGCAGTACAATAATAAAGAACACACAATAAAACTGTAACACAAACATCCACAACAGCATTCATCACTGTGGTGGAAGGCACAAACATTTGGCCAGTCCTCCTCCATTTCCCCCCCGTGTACAGGACCAGAGTCCAGTCAGTCCAGGATCGGCTCTTCCTCATCCTCACCGGAGACCGCGGCTTTAGATTGTTGTAGGCCGCAGGCCGGCGGTCAAGATTTAAAGTCCCCGCCGCAGGCAGAAGCACCGTAGACTGCAGGGCCGGCAGTCGAAGCTCCACTCCAGGGGTGATGGTAAGTCCATGCCGGCCCCGCGGTAGAAGACGGCCGCGGGCCGGCGGTGGAACCTTCGTCTTCCCCCGGGTCCCCAACGTGAGATCCCGGGCTGTAGACGCGGCACCAGCTGGAGCTCTGCAGACCGCGGCTTCAGGCTGCGACTTCAGGCTGCCGGCTGCCCCGGGCCATCGAAACGGAGCGCTCCCCTCCAGCGAGGGCTCACCCGCTCCACAATGAGAGTCCACGCTGCGCCCGCCGCTGAAGCCCCGGGCACGTCTCCGGGAAAGGCCGCGTCGATCCTTGATGTTAGGCCACGGGGGAGGCGACCTGGAAAAAGTCGCCTCTCCATGGAGGAGGCAACCGAAGCGGTTTCCCCCTTACCCCCCCCCCCACACCACCCCCCAACAAAACACACAAAGAAACACAAAATACATACTTTAAAACATACTAAAAAATAAAAAAAAGCTGGAAAAACTGACGCGCTGCTGACAAGGCAGCCGCCAGAGCAGCGCCCCCTACATACCACTATGATCTCCAGTGAGCACGTGTTCGAAGAAGCTCACATACAACGATCTGGAATTCCTACTCTTTTTTCTCTCTCTTCCTCCATCAGTTCTACTTTAGCTTGAAACACCAGTAACTGATATGTTCATCAGACACGGACTGCCCCGAACCACCATATTGAACACAGATGTTAAACACAAATTGCCTGCGGTGTCAGTGAAAACCTTCTGTATGTATATTTTTGTAAATAGTTTTCAATATTCCTTGTTTTTAATTAGTTTTTAAGAGATAGCTATTATTAATGAATTTCAGTGCAACAATTTGTTTTTTGAAATAAAATTTTGAGAGATTTAACGCTCTTGGCTTTGGTGGCTGTTATTTTTCTGCTCTGACCTTAACCACTGCTCTCTGCGTGTTGTTTGTCTCTCTAGCATTCTGAATTTGGTTCCATGGTATGGATTAGGTATTGGCAGTACTGCCATCTCTTACACATCACTGATCCAAGCACAAGCCTGATTTCCCAATAAGCTGTTCATGCACTATTTATGGTAACTCCCTTCAATAACATTATGGAGATAGACCCAAAGTGCTGGAGTAAGTCAATGGGCCAGGCAACATATCTGGAGAAAAACGCTGGGTCATTTTGTTTAGTTTAGTGATACAGCAAGGAAACCGTCACCTTCACCCACTGAGGCCATGTCGATCAGCGACCCCCCACACACTAACACTATCCTACACACACTTATTTACTTAGACTTAGTTCCTCTCACACTAGTGAGTGAATTGGGCAGCAAGCTTTGGCCATTCTGTTCGGTTATGTGCGATGTCTTCCACTCTCGATAGGTTAGCGTCCCGGGCTTCCAAATCCCACCAGAATGTTCACCTCGTGTGAGTTTTGGTCGGCCTCTTGTCCATCTTCCGTCAGCTTGCCATGTCATTACTATCTCAGGTGCACGTTCTGGTGACATTCTGAGTACATCCTGCAGATTGCATCCCGTGTCCCTCCATGTCCTGGCTGAGGGGCTTTGTTGCAGTTTCCCGGTAGATCTCCTCGTTTGAGATGTGGTCTCTGTAGTCAGTCTTCAGGAACCTTCTCAAGCAGCGTTGTTGGGATGCATCTAATTTGTTTTTCATTTTCACATTGATTTTCCATGTCTCACTGACTCACACAGAGGGCTGTAGGGAGGACTGCGGACTGGAAGAGTTGGACTTTTAGCATCTAGGATATCCCAGCACTAGACCATATTGGCTGCATTGGTCTGAAGACTGATGCAGCTTTGCCAATTCGGGGTAATTTATCATTTTTACCGAAGCCAATTAAACCCGAGCACCTTTGGCGTGTGGGAGGAAACCGGAACACCTGGAGAAATCCCATGAAGGTTACGGGGAGAACGTAAAACTCCGTACAGACAGCACCCATAGTGTGGATCGAACCTGGGTCTTTGGCGCTGTAAGGCAGCTGCTCTAACGCGGGTGACGTTTCGTGTCGGGACTGTCCTTCAGACTGAAAATAGAGGGGAGGGAACTAGAGGTCAGAATAGACTAGAAACATAGAAACATAGGTGCAGGAGTAGGCCATTCGACCCTTTGAACCGGCACCGCTATTTAATATGATCATGACTGATCATCCAGAATCAGTACCCTGTTCCTGCTTTCTCTCCATATCCCTTGATTCCATTAGACCTAAGTGCTAAATCTAACTCTCTTAAACACACGGTCCAGTATAGGACAAATCAGGGCCGGCAATAGATGACCAAGGAAGGGTGGAGCACATTATGGCCCATTGTTGGCTTGGAAAGAGGTGATGACAACGTCAACATGGATTTGTGCCTGCAAGGTCATGTTGGACTAATCATCTTGAATGGTGCCGGAGGATTGGCGTACTGCGCATGTTGTTCCATTGTTTAAAAAGGGTTCTAAGAGTAAACCTAACAATTATAGACCTGTTAGTTTGACGTCAGTGGTGGGCAAATTAATGGAAAGGATACTTAGAGATAATATATATAATCATCTGGATAAACAGGGTCTGATTAGGAACAGTCAACATGGATTTGTGCCTGGAAGGTCATGTTTGACTAATCTTCTTGAATTTTTTGAAGAGGTTACTAGGGAAATTGATGAGGGTAAAGCAGTGGATGTTGTATATATGGTCTTCAGTAAGGCCTTTGACAAGGTTCCTCATGGAAGGATGGTTAAGAATGTTCAATTGTAAATTATTAATGATGGAGTAGCAAAATGGATTCAACAGTGAGAGGATGGGAGATGCCAGACAGTAATGGTGGATGGCTGTTTGTCAGGTTGCAGGCCTGTGACTAGTGGGGTGCCTCAGGGATCTGTGTTGGGTCCACTGTTGTTTGTCATGTACATCAATGATCTGGATGATGGAGTGGTAAATTTGATTATTAAGTATACAGATGATACTAAGATAGGTGGTGTTGTGGATAATGAAGTGGGTTTTCAAAGTCTACAGAGAGATTTAGGCCATTTGGAAGAGTGGGCTGAAAGCTGGCAGATGGAGTTTAATGCTGATAAGCGTGAGGTGCTACATCTTGGCAGGACAAATCAAAATAGGACGTACATGGTAAATTGTAGCAAATTGAGGAATGCAGTTGAACAGAGGGATCTAGGAATAACTGTGCATAGTTCCCTTAAGGTGGAATCTCATGTAGATAGGGTAGTAAAGACAAGTTTTGGTGTGCTGGCCTTTATAAATCAGAGCATTGAGTATAGAAGTTGGGATGTAATGTTAAAATTGTACAAGGCATTGGTGAGGCCAATTCTGGAATATGGTGTACAATTCTGATCGCCAAATCATAGGAAGGATGTCAACAAAATAGAGAGAGTACAGAGGAGATTTACTGGAATGTTGCCTGGCTTTCTGCACCTAAGTTACAGAGAAAGGTTGAACAAGATGGGTCTTTATTCTTTGGAACGCAGAGGGTTAAGGGGGGACTTGATAGAGGTCTTTAAAATGATGAGAAGGATAGACAGGTTTGACGTGGATAAGCTTTTTTCATTGAGAGTAGGGAAGATTCAAACAAGAGGACATGATTTGAGAATTAAGGGACACAAGTTTAGGGGTAACATGAGGGGGAACCTCTTTACTCAGAGAGTGGTAGCTGTGTTGAATGAGCTTCCAGTGGAAGTGGTGGAGGCAGGTTCAATTTTATCACTAAAACATAAATTGGATAGGTATATGGACGGGAAAGGAATGGAGGGTTATGGTCTGAGTGCAGGCAGATGGGACTATGGGAGAATAAGTGTTCGGCACGGACTAGAGGGGCTGAGTTGGCCTGATTCCGTGTTGTAATTGTTATATGGTTATATGGATGCAATTAACATTATTTCTGACCCAAAGCATTGCCTATCCATGTTCTCCAGAGATACTGTCCACTCAGGTATTCTGTGTAGACCAGCATCTGCAGTGGAGTAGTCTGAAGAAGGGTCTCGTCCCAAAACGTCACCCATTCCTTCTATCCAGAGATGCTGTCTGACCTGCTGAGTTACTCCAGCATTTTATGTCCAGCATCAGCAGTTCTTTGTTTTCACATTCTCCCTTCTACCCATTCCTCCCCCACTCCCAATTCCTCCATCTGCACCGCATTTGCACCCAGGATGAGGTGATCCAGACCAGGGCATCGGAGATGTCCTCATTCTTTAGGGAACGGGGGTTCCCCTCTTCGATTATAGATAAGGCTCTCACCAGGGTCTCCTCTATATCTGGCATTTCTGCTCTCACTCCCCATCCCCCTACTCGTAACAAGGACAGAGTCCCCCTTGTCCTCACCCACCCTACCAGCCATCGCATCTGCGCCCCCACATTCACCTCCTTTCCCCATTTTGTACCGACATTTGATACAGTAACATTTAAACGACGTAGGAAGGAACTACAGATGCTGGTTTACATCGAAGATAGACACAAAAAACAGCGGGTCAGACAACATCACTGGAGAAAAAGAACAGGTGACATTTGGGTCCAGACCCTTCTTCGGACTCGAGTCTGTTGCCATCTGTAAAACATCTTTCATGTTTCAATGGTAGACTTCCAAAATATATTGGACATTTGGGCACAATTCTAGAAAGTTTAGTTTAGAGGTACAGCGCAGAAACAGGCCCTTCAGCCCACAGAGTCCGTGCCGACCAGCGATTACTCGCACACTAATACTAGCCCACAGACTAGGGACAATTTACCATTTTACCGAAGCCAATTAAGCTACAAACTTGTACGTCTTTGGACAGTTGGAGGAAACCAGAGGCCCCGGAGAAAACCCACTCAGTCACGGGCCGAACGTTCAAACTCCGTACCAACAAGACCCGTAGTCAGAATCGAACCCGGGTATCTCGCGCTGTGAGGCAGCTACTCTACCGCTGTGCCATCCCTGAATGTATCCAACTGTAAATCCTTGGTGTTGTACCTGAATGGGCTTTCTAATTACACAGAGTGGCGTTCTCTGTTACAGCATTCTCAGTAGGATTTACATTAGAGTGCAAAGATTTCTGGCTGCCCATTGCTATGAATCCAGCTGTTTTTCCTTGCTGGTTCTGGTTAGACAGATGTTTCCCATAAACAGTCTAATGACCCAGATGAATTGGAGAAGTGAGATTCACAACTCACAATGCAGTCCAGAAATCAGTTGAGCATTTTGATGAATATGTTTTTTTAAACATGATTAGTGGTGGAATGTGCAACTTCTCATGTATGGTCTGTAAACTCTTCCAATATTGTGATCTAATTATGTTTCTAAACTGCTAGCCAAACAATGTTTAATCCCGATGAACTGTAATGATCAAACATGGCTGATGCAAAACGTTGCAAAAGTCATGCTGCATACCTTTGAGTTTGTTTCTAGAGATACAGCGTGGAAACGGGCCCCTTCTGCCCACCGAGTCCATGCCGACCAACGATCACCTGTACACTAGTACTATCCTACACACTAGGGCCAATTTACAGAAGCCAATGATCTGTACATCTTTGGATACCCATTCTAATGACTTTGCCTGCCCATTCCTTCCACAGATGCTGCCTGACCTGCTGAGTTACTCCAGCACTTTCTGTTTTGCTCAAGATTCCAACATCAACATTCCCAGCGTTCACATTCTATTCTCACTTGGTTCTCAGATACATTAAAACGTTTAGACTTTGGAGATTTCTCCACCTTATTTCCTCTTACATCTTCAAGCTTTGCAAAGCCAAATAATTAGTTTAGTTGGGTGATACAGCGTGGAAACAGCTCCTTCGTCCCACCGAGTCCACGCCGACCAAAGATCATCCTACACACTAGGGACAATGTACCTACAAACCTGCAATTAACCTACAAACCTGCATGTCTTCGGGGTGTGGGAGGAAACCGGAGCACCCGGAGAAACCCCACGTGGTCACGGGGAGAACATAGGAACTCCGTACAGACAGCACCCGTAGTCAGGATCGAACCAGGGTCTGCCGTACCAAAGGTACTTAAGGATAGACACAGAGTGCTGGAGTAACTCAGCAGGTGAGCCAGCATCTGTGGAGAACATGGATAGGTGATGTTTCACAGAGTGCTGGAGTAACTCTGGGTCAGGCAGCATCTCTGGAGAATGTGGATAGGGGGCGTTTCACAGAGTGCTGGAGTAACTCAGCGGGTCAGGCAGCATCTCTGGAGAACATGAATAGGGGGCGTTTCACCGAGTGCTGGAGTAACTCAGTGGGTCAGCCAGCATCTCTGGTGAACATGGATAGGTGACGTTTCACAGAGTGCTGGAGTAACTCAGTGGGTCAGGCAGCATCTCTGGAGAACATGGATAGGGGGCGTTTCGGATCAGGACAGTTTTTCAGACTGATAGTGGGTGGGAGGTGGTGGATTGGAAGCAAGAAATGACCAGGACAAATCAGGACCGGCAACAGATTACTTCAGGCAAGGAGGACCCCTCATACAGAAACATAGAAAATAGGTGTTGCCAAACGGAAAGCGGAGACTCTGATGCCGGCGGGGGAGAATGACCAGCGACCAGCGACCAGCGACCAGCGACCAGCGACCAGCGACCAGCGACCAGCGACCAGCGACCAGCGACCAGCGACCAGCGACCAGCGACCAGCGACCAGCGCCCGCTGTGAGTCGCCATCGCATCGCCAATTCTAGCCACTACCCTTCTGGTTCCCCTTCCTGGCTCCACCCCCACGATGCACCCAACCCCACACCCACCCTGTCACACATCCCACTTCCCTCACACTCTCCCCCCTCGCCTCCCACCCATGAAGAGGGAGTGCCCAGGGATGAGGGGAAATGAGCCACACCTGAGCAGTTAGGGGCTATGGGTGAGTGGTGGAATATTGCGTTGGAGGAACGGGTTACGTTGGGGGACCAGGCCTCCCATGTGACTGGGACCCAACGGGTCCCACATAGTCCAGTACATAACTAAAACTGTGATCTTGTTATCTTCTGGTTTGGCGGTCTTGCTATTTGTGCAAAAACGGCTCGTGATAGCCATCCGATTTTTCACCAGTTTACTCACCGTGGTATGTTCCAGTTATTCTCCAATCTCAGGTTTAAAAAAAACCTGCCTGCGCATCTCCTTTAAACTTTGCCCATCTGACCTTATATCCATGTTCTCTAGTATTTGATATTTGGGAAAAAAAGATTTTGACTGTCATCCCAACAACCATCAGGCTATTGAACACAACGCCTTTGCTATTGAGGGAGTGCAGCGTAGGTTCACAAGGTTAATTCCCAGGATGGTGGGACTGTCATATGCTGAGAGAATGGAGCAGCTAGGTTTGTTTAGGAGAGAAGGATGAATTTAGAAGGATCAGAGGGAATCTTATTGAAACATATCAGATTATTAAGGGTTTGGACACGCTAGAGGCAGGAAACATGTTCCCGATATTGGGGGTGTCCAGAACCAGGGGCCACAGTTTAAGAATATGGAGTAAACCATTTAGAACGGAGACGAGGAAACACTTTTTCTCACAGAGTTATGAGTGTGGAATTCTCTGCCTCAGGTGGAGGCTGGTTCTCTGGATACTTTCAAGAGAGAGCTAGATAGGGCTCTTAAAAATAGCAGAGTCAGGGGATATGGGGAGAAGGCAGAAACGGGGAACTGATTGTGGATGATCAGCCATGATCACATTGAATGGCGGTATTGGCACAAAGGGCCGAATGGCCTCTACTCCTGGACCTATTGTCTCCCTTCTCTCCTCTCCTCTCCTCTCCTCTCCTCTCCTCTCCTCTCCTCTCCTCTCCTCTCCTCTCCTCTCCTCTCCTCTCCTCTCCTCTCTCGCCTCTCCTCTCATCCCTCTCTCCTCTCCTCTCGCTCCTCTCCGCTCCTCTCATCTCCGCTCGTCGCCTCTCCTCTCCTCTCCTCTCCTCTCCTCTCCTCTCTCCTCTCCTCCTCTCCTCTCCTCTCCCTCTCCTCCTCCTCTCCTCCTTCCCTCTCTCTCCTCTCTCCTCTCCTCTTCTCTCTCCTCCTCCTCCTCCTCCTCTCCTTCCTCTCCTCTCCGTTCCTCTCCTCTCCTCTCCTCTCCTCTCCTCTCCTCTCCTCTCCTCTCCTCTCTCCCTCCTCTCCTCTCCTCCTCTCCCGCTCCTCCTCTGCCTCTCTCCCACCTACCTCCCTCATCCTCTCTCCCTGCCTCCTCTCCTCTCCCTCTCCTCTCCTCTCTCTCAGTCTTCCTCCTCTCCTCTCCCTCTCGCCTCCAGTCTCCTCGTCCTCTTCCTCTCCTCTCCTCTCCTCTCCTCCGCCTCTCCTCTCCTCTCCTCTCCTCTCCTCTCCTCTCCTCTCCTCTCTCCTCACCTCTCCACTCCTCTCCTCCCCCACCTCCCCTATCCTCTCCTCCCTTATCCACTCCTCACCTATCTTCTCCCCTCCTCAGCTCTCCTCTACCCTATCCTCATTTCCCCTCCTCCCCTCTCCACACCTCTCCTCTCCCATCTGCCTCACTCACCTCCCCTACCCTTCTCTCCACTCGCCCCACCCCCCACTTTCCTCGCTCCTCCTCTCCTATACTTTCCTATCCTGTCTCCCCTTCCTTCTACTCTCCTGTCCTTCCCTCCCCTCTCCACTCCTCTTCTCCTCCCTTACCCCCTCCACTCCTTCCCTCTCACCTCCCCATCCTTACTTCTCCTCTCCTTTAATTTATTCTCCTCTCCCGTCCCTTCTCTTCTCACCTCCCTTCTCCTCTCCTCTCCCCCCTCTCATCTACACGCCTCCTTACCCCTCTGCTCCTCCTCCACTCCCTTCTTGTAGATCAGTGCATGCTCCTTTAACATAGTGACCTCACCACTACTAACCACTCCCCATTGTCTCTTGTATAATTGTAGCTTCCCCGCCTCTAGCTCTCTCTCTAGTCCCAGTGATGACCACGGACAGCTAGAGCATAATGTGTGTAGTGCCTTTAATAAAGATACTCAGAAAGAGACTTTGTGTGTCGAACAAGTACCTTTTACATGGTGTCAGCGCGGTAGACTTGCGTCTCCAGTTTATCGGCTTTATTTTATTATTTGTTTCTCCCAGTTGTGTCCCCACCTTAACATTTTACTATGGCTAACTCGTGTCGTCGCCCCGACAAGCTCGTTTTTGACGCGGACATCGTGCACCGCTGGACTGTCTTCCAGCGCGACTATGAACACTACATCGCTATCGCTCATCCTGGTGCCACTCCTGCGGTACAGGCTCACCTACTCCTCAACCTGGCTGGTCCGGAGGCAATGGAACATTATGCGTCGTTCGAATTCGCCCCTCCGGAAGACCGCTACGACCCGGTATGTCTCATAACCAAATTTACTGCCCTATGCGATATACCCACCAATAACATTATTGAGCGTTTCAAGTTCTTCACAAGGCGTCAGGTTCCAGGTGAGCACATTGACGCTTTCATTGCCTCTTTGCGACATATGGCTCGGCGGTGCCGCCTTGAAGCGATTACACCGGACGAAATGATCAGGGACGTCCTGGTCAACGGTCTCCTAAACTCTAAGCTGCGTGAAGAGCTCCTGATGAAGCCCGACCTGTCGCTAAAGGATGCCATGCATTCAGCTCGCATGGCCTCTGCTGTTGGCTCCGTATCTCAACCGGCGTCCCAGGACATCAATTTCACCGGTCCCGTTGGCCGCCGGCGGATCAATAGCCCACCACGCCGTTTCACCCCCTCTGCAACAGCTAAGGTCACCCCTCGTCGCTTCCCCAATTGCAATTTCTCTTCACACCAGTTCAACGTTTGCCCAGCGCTGGGTAAAACTTGCAATTCATGCGGGAAGCTTAACCATTTTTCTGCAGCCTGTCGTTCTCGTGGGAAACCTGTCCCTGCTCCTAGAAGGAGTCTAAACAACCTTGCGGACTGTGATAGCGCGCCTGGTTCCCAGTACCAGCTTGAACTCCCTGATTCTGATACGAGTTCCTCCCATGATGATTCAACTGTGTTTTCCCTTTTGAGTGCACCTGCGTTGATAACAGATCCCTCTGTCCATGTTACGGTGAACGGACACTCCTTCCCTGCGAAGGTCGATACTGGTGCTTTTGCCAACGTTATGTCTGTTCGACTCTTCAAGCAGATAAGCTCGGGGGAGAGGGTGACTCCCGATGACTCCCGCCTTCATGCCTATGGGGGAGGAATTCTGGTCGCCGTGGGGAAGGCCACGGTTATCTGTACAGTTCTCGAGATCTCTCGGCCCCTCACTTTCCTCCTGCTGGACTCTGAAAACGTCACCCTGCTGGGCGCCCGTGCATGCCAGGACTTTGGATTGGTCTCTTTTCACCGCGACATCCACCTGCTGCAGGCCCCCATGGACCCCCTGAAAGAGTATCCCGACCGTTTCGATGACGTTCTGGGCAAACTGCCCTGTGCCTATAAAATCGTTGTTGACCCGAGGGTCGACCCGGTGATTAGACCGGCCCACCGTGTGTCTTTTGCCATGAAGGGCCGCGTGGAGTCCACATTGCGTGACATGGTTTCCACGGGCATCCTTAAGGAGGTGAGCGCTCCCACCCTGTGGGTCTCCACCATGGTCGTCGCTGCCAAGAAAGATGCGAGCGAGATCAGGATCTGCATCAACCGGAAGGACCTGAACCTAGCTATCCAACGCCCCCACTACCCCATGCGGACGGTGGAGGACGTCGCTGCACAGGTCGGTCCGGCCACAGTCTTCTCGGTCCTAGATGCCAAGAGCTCCTTTTGGCAGATCCCTCTGGATGAACGTTCCTCCTTCCTGACCACCTTTAGCACACCTTTCGGCAGGTTCCGTTTTCTCCGCATGCCCTTTGGGATCAACTCAGCAAGCGAGGTTTTCCAGCGGACCATGGAACAGCTGTTTGCCGGGTTGCCGTGCGCTATTATTGTGGATGACATTTTGGTTTACGGGAGGGACGTCGCTGAGCACGACCTGCACCTCCGCCAAGTCCTGGACAGGGCTCCTGAGATCAATCTTAAGCTTAACCCGAAGAAGTGTCTGTTCCGCGTTAAGGAAGTCACTTACGTAGGCCACTTGTTCACGGCCAGGGGACTAAAGCCAGACCCCAAGAAGACTGCTGCGGTCACCGAAATGCCCGCTCCCACAGACGTGCCCGGCCTGCAACGCTTTCTGGGCATGGTCAACTACCTGGGTAAGTTCATACCCGACCTCAGCGAACTGAGTGCTCCCCTGAGGGAGCTGATCAAAAAGGACAATGCCTGGGTCTGGCTCCCGCATCACCAGTCGGCATTCGTAGCCCTGAAGTCCAAGCTCGCACGCCCCCCGACTTTGGCGTACTTTGACCTGAACAGGCCAATCGTCCTCACCTGCGATGCATCTCGGTTCGGCCTCGGTGCCGCCTGCCTGCAGCTCCATGACAATCGGCAGCTGCCTGTTTCCTATGCCTCTCGCACCATGACCCCTGCTGAGCAGCGCTACGCTCAGATCGAGAAGGTGCTCCTTGCCGTGGTATTCGCATGCTCCAAATTCAAGGACTACATTCTGGGCAACACTTTCACCATTGAAACTGACCACCAGCCGCTGGTCTCTATCTTGAACAAGCCTATTCATGCGGCCTCCTCACGGTTGCAGCGAATGATGCTGCAGCTCCAACGATTCACGTTCAACATTGTGTACCGCAAGGGCAAGGACATGTTCGTGGACGACACATTGTCCCGTGCTCCGCTCACTTCCGTTGCCCGCCATCCATACGAATCTTCTGACCTGATGGTACTGAACGTTAACATTGTTCCCTCTTGGCAGATGCAGTCCCTGGTCAAACACACTGCCGCTGATCCTGCCCTGCAACAGCTTGAGGGCGTCATCCGCCGTGGCTGGCCTGACCGACGCTCTTCCCTACCGGCCGGTGCCGTGCCCTACTTCCTGGTTCGGGACGAGTTGGTGCTGCACAACGGCGTGGTGGTGAAGGGTCACAAGGTCGTGGTGCCGGACGCGCTGCGGGATCACTACTTGCAAACCGCACACAACGGCCACCCCGGGGTGGAGGCCACTTTGTCCCAGGCCCAAGCCCAGTTTTACTGGCCGGGCATGGTTCCGGACATTCGGGACAGGGTCTCCGCCTGTGCTGCCTGCAACAGCCTACTGCCTCATCAACAACGCCAAACTCTCATGCAGCTGCCGGCCCCCGAGTTGCCGTGGATGGCTGTCGCCACTGACATATTCGAATGGCGTGGCAAACACTTCCTTGTCCTGGTGGACTCCTACTCCAGCTGGTTCGAGGTGGACCAGCTGCCTTCCCTCACGTCTGCTGCCGTCATCGGGAAGCTTCGCCGCCACTTTTCTACCTTTGGTTCCCCGGTGACCCTACAATCCGACAACGGCAGCCAGTTTACCAGCGCAGAGTTCAGCGCCTTCGCCACCCAATGGAACTTTCGTCACATCACCAGCAGCCCCGAGTACCCGCAAAGCAATGGCCTTGCGGAGCGCGCTGTCCGCAGCGCCAAGGAGCTGCTGGAACATTGTCGGCTTGCCCATTCGGATTTCTACCTTGCCCTCCTCAACCTCCGCAACCTTTTTCCGGGACCCCGCACTTGGTTCGCCTGCCCAGCGCCTCATGTCCCGCACCACTCGACCCCCTCTCCCGGTTTATCAGCAATCTCTGAAGCCCGCTGTCCGCAGCCCTGCCGCTGTCAAGGAGCGCATCATCGAGAAGCAAGTCATCCAGAAGCTCTCCTTTGACAAATCTTCCCGACTGCTTCCCCGTCTGTTCCCAGGCCAGGTTGTCCGGATGATGTCCACCTCCGGTCATCACCGGCTGGCCGTTGTCGTTTGCTGTGCCGACTCTCCCCGGTCCTACCTGGTAAACTACGAGGACACTTTATACCGTCGGACTCGCCAGCACCTGCTGCTTGTCAACGAGCCTGCTCCGCCTCCCGCGGACCCATTTTCGCCGCCCGTCCATTCCCCGCGGCCTGACACTCCTCCTGCCCCTGTCACTCCTCGCATGCCCCGGACACTTCCCTCTCAACTCCCTGTGCACAGCCCACGCGAGCCTCTTTCTCCTGCCTCACCTGCGAGTGTGCCCGTTCCGTCCTCCCGTTCTCCTCCTTCCCCTGGGCGTTTGTCACCCGGATCTCCCATCTCTGTCCCTGCCCCCGTTCCGGTAGCTCCTGCGGGTGAAGGGGAAGGCGGGTTGCGCACCCGCTCTGGGCGGTTGGTCAAGCCGCCTGTCCGGTACGGAGTGTGCGAGTAGTCTGTGTCATGATGTTTTTAACTGCTTATGGTTTGCCTCTAGCGTATGAGCCGTGGTCGCTTTGTTTCCAATAGGAAGGATGTAGATCAGTGCATGCTCCTTTAACATAGTGACCTCACCACTACTAACCACTCCCCATTGTCTATTGTATAATTGTAGCTTCCCCGCCTCTAGCTCTCTCTCTAGTCCCAGTGATGACCACGGACAGCTAAAGCATAATGTGTGTAGTGCCTTTAATAAAGATACTCAGAAAGAGACTTTGTGTGTCGAACAAGTTCCTTTTACACTTCTCCTCCCCTCTCCTCACCACACCTCCTCTCCTCTTCTCCACCCCTCACCTCTTCTCCTCCCCTCCCCTCCCCTCCACTCAGCTGGTCTCCTCTCCTGTCCTCTACCCTCCTTTACTCTACTTCCCCCTTCTTGCAACTCCCCTCCCCGCTCATCCCCTCCCCTCCCTTCTCGTCCCCTCCCGTCCCTCTCCTCTCCTCTCCTCTACCCCCTTTCCTCTACTACCCCTTCCTTCCACTCTCCGCTCTTCTCCCCCTGATCTCTCATCAACATCCTTCTCTCCCCTCTATCCTCCTCCCCTCATCTCCTCTCCCCCCCTCCCCTGTCATCTCTCCTCTCTCCTCTTCATACCCCCTCTCCTTTCTTCTCCTTGCCAATCCTCTCCTCCCCTCTCCACTGCTCTCATCTCCTCTGCTCCCCTCTCCTATCCACTCCTCTCTCCACACAGCTCAAATCCTGCACCAATGATAACTGAAATGTGGTGTGGTGAGAGATTGTCTCCTCTACTCTCCCTTTCCCTCTCCCCTTAACATAGAAACATAGAAAATAGGTGCAGGAGTAGAGGCCATTCGGCCCTTCGAGACTGCACCGCCATTCAATATGATCATGGCTGATCATCCAACTCAGTATCCCTTACCTGCCTTCTCTCCATACCCCCTGATCCCTTTAGCTACAAGGGCCACATCTAACTCTCTCTTAAATATAGCCAATGAACTGGACGCAACTACCTTCTGTGGCAGAGAATTCCACAGATTCACCACTCTCTGTGTAAAAAATGATTTTCTCATCGCGGTCCAAAAAGATTTACCTCTTATCCTTAAACTGTGACCCCTAGTTCTGGACTTCCCCAACATCGGGAATAATCTTCCTGCATCTAGCCTGTCCAACCCCTTAAGAATTTTGTACGTTTCTATAAGAACCCCCCTCAATCTTCTAAATTCTAGCTAGTACAAACCGAGTCTATCCAGTCTTTCTTCATATGAAAGTCCTGACATCCCAGGAGTCAGTCTGGTGAACCTTCTCTGTACTGCCTCTATGGCAAGAATGTCTTTCCTCAGAGGCCACAGTTTATTGGCAAATTTTAAGAGGGAGTTAGATGTGGCCCTTGTGGCTAAAGGCATCAGAGGATATGGAGAGAAAGCAGGGATGGGATACTGAGTTGGGCGATCAGCCATTATCATATCGAATGGCGGTGCAGGCTCGAAGGGCCGAATGGCCTCTACTCCTGCACCTATTTTCTATGTTTCATCTCCCCCCCTCTCCTTTCTCCACTACTCCCCTCCTCTCTCCTTCCCTCTCTCTCCCCTCACAACTAGCAACAAAAATAATTGCAAAATGGACGAGGTGAGAGATTGTCACCTCTCCTCTATCCTGTCCTCTCTTCTCATCTCCTTCCCTCACATTTCCTCCACATACCCTCCTCTCTCCCCTCCTTTCCTCTCCTCCCATTTCCTCTCCTCCCATTTCCTCTCCTCCCCTTTCCTCTCCTTTCCTCTCCTCTCCTCCCTGCTTCTCTTGTAAATCCTGGCCAAAATAAAGCAGATTCATGCATTCAAAAAGCCTTTTAGCCATTTGTGTATAAGAAGCCACAGGCTGCTAGCTGGTGCCAGAAAGTCTAGGTCCCAGATCAGTAGCTCAGATAAGGAAGGTCCAAGGATCTTTGTAAATGTTAGTATGTATTCTAAACCAACATGTAGAGGAACCAACGAGAGAACAGGCTATTCTAGACTGGGTATTGAGTAACGAGGAAGGGTTAGTTAGCAGTCTTGTTGTGCGTGGCCCCTTGGGCAAGAGTGACCATAATATAGTTCAGTTCTTCATTAGGATGGAGAGTGACATGGTTAATTCAGAAACAAGGGTCCTGAACTTAAAGAAAGGTAACTTTGAGGGTATGAGACGTGCATTGGCCAAGATAGACTGGCGATTGATTCTTAATGGGTTGACGGTGAATATTCAATGGAAGGCATTTAAAGACTGCATGGATGAACTACAACAATTGTTCATCCCAGTTTGCAAAAAATAAATCAGGGAAGGTAGTGCATCCGTGGATAACAAGGGAAATCAGGGATAGTATCAACGCGAAGGGTGATGCGTACAATTTAGCCAGAAAAAGCAGCCTACCAGAGGACTGGGAGAAATTCAGAGACCAGCAGAGGAGGACAAGGGGCTTAATTAGGAAAGGGAAAATAGATTATGAAAGAAAACTGGCAGGGAACATAAAAACTGACTGCAAAAGCTTTTATAGATATGTGAAGAGAAAAAGATTAGTTAAAACAAATGTAGGTCCCTTGCAGTCAGAAACGGGTGAATTGATCATGGGGAACAAGGACATGGCAGACCAATTGAATAACTACTTTGGCTTTGTTATCACTAAGGAAGACATAAATAATCTGCCGGAAATAGCAGGGGACCGGGGGTCAAACGAGATGCAGGAACTGAGTGAAATCCAGGTTAGCCGGGAAGTGGTGTTAGGTAAATTGAATGGATTAAAGGCCGATAATTCCCCAGGGCCAGATAGGCTGCATCCCAGAGTACTTAAGGAAGTAGCCCCAGAAAGAGTGGATGCATTAGTGATAATTTTTCAAAACTCTTTAGATTCTGGAGTAGTTCCTGAGGTTTGGAGGGTAGCTAATGTAACCCCACTTTTTAAAAAGGGAGGGAGAGTGAAAACGGGGAATTACAGACCAGTTAGTCTAACGTCGGTAGTGGGGAAACTGCTAGAATCAGTTATTAAAGATGGGAGAGCAGCACATTAGGAAAATGGTGAAATCATTGGACGAGATCAGCATGGATTTATGAAATGTAAATCATGTCTGACGAATCTTATAGAATTTTTCGAGGATGTAACTAGTAGAGTGGATAAGGGAGAACCAGTGGATGTGTTATATCTGGAATTTCAGAAGGCATTCGACAAGGTCCCACATAAGAGATTAGTATACAAACTTAAAGCACACGGTATTGGGGGTTCAGTATTGATGTGGATAGATAACTGGTTGGCAGACCGGAAGCAAAGAGTAGGAGTGAACGGGTCCTTTTCACAATGGCAGGCAGTGACTAGTGGGGTACCGCAAGGCTCAGTTCTGGGACCCCAGCTATTTACGATATATATGAATGATTTGGACGAGGGAGTTGAATGCAACATCTCCAAGTTTGCGGATGACACGAAGCTGGGGGGCAGAGTTAGCTGTGAGGAGGGTGCTAGGAGGCTGCAAGGTGACTTGGATAGGCTGGGTGAGTGGGCAAATGCATGGCAGATGCAGTATAATGTGGATAAATGTGAGGTTATCCACTTTGGTGGCAAAAACAGGAAAGTAGATTATTATCTGAATGATGGCGGAATAGGAAAGGGGGAGATGCAACGAGACCTGGGTCTCATGGTACACCAGTCATTAAAAGTAGGCATGCAGGTGCAGCAGGCAGTGAAGAATGCGAATGGTATGTTAGCATTTATAGCAAAAGGATTTGAGTATAGGAGCAGGGAGGTTCTACTGCAGTTGTACAGGGTCTTGGTGAGACCACACCTGGAGTATTGCATACAGTTTTGGTCTCCTAATCTGAGGAAATACATTCTTGCCATAGAGGGAGTACAGAGAGGGTTCACCAGACTGATTCCTGGGATGTCAGGACGTTCATATGAAGAAAGACTGGATAGACTCGGTATGTACTCGCTAGAATTTCGAAGATTGAGGTGGGATCTGATGGAAACTTACAAAATTCTTAAGGGGTTGGACAGGCTAGATGCAGAAAGATTGTTCCCGATGTTGGGGAAGTCCAGAACAAGCGGTCACAGTTTAAGGATAAGGGGGAAATCTTTTAGGACCGAGATGAGGAAAACTTTTTTCACACAGAGAGTGGTGAATCTCTGGAATTCTCTGCCGCAGAATGTAGTTGAGGCCAGTTCATTGGCTATATTTAAGAGGGAGTTAGATGTGGCCCTTGTGGCTAAAGGGATCAGGGGGTATGGAGAGAAGGCAGGAACAGGATACTGAGTTGGATGATCAGCCATGATCATATTGAATGGCGGTGCAGGCTCGAAGGGCCGAATGGCCTACTCCTGCACCTATTCTTTATGTTTCTATGTTTCTATTGCGTATAGTTGTGGTATCCTAAGCTGAGGAAAGACATTCTTGCCATAGAGGGAGTACAGAGAAGGTTCAGACTGATTCCTGGGATGTCAGGACTTTCATATGAAGAAAGATTGGATAGACTCGGCATTTACTCGCTAGAATTTAGAAGATTGAGGGGGGATCATATAGAAACTTACAACATTCTTAAGGGGTTGGACAGGCTAGATGCACTTCGAGGAGGATTGTTCCCGATGTTGGGGAAGTCCAGAACTAGGGGCCACAGTTTAAGGATAAGAGGGAATTCTTTTAGGACTGTGATGAGAAAATCATTTTATACACAGAGAGTGGTGAATCTGTGGAATTCTCTGCCACAGAAGGTAGTTGAGGCCACAGTTTGTTGGTTATATTTAAGAGGGAGTTAGATGTGGCCCTTGTGGCTAAAGGGATCAGGGAGTATGGAGAGAAGGCAGGGATGAGATACTGAGTTGGATGATCAGCCGTGATCATAATGAATGGCGGCGCAGGCTCGAAGGGCCGAATGGCCTCTACTCCTGCACCTATTGTCTATGTTTCTATGTATGAGAATCTTGGAGAGGGACTGCAATGTATTGTAAATGCATGAATTTAATTGGATTGCTGCAAAGGGATTGTAAATAATGTAAATAATGTTGCAAGATAGTTACCCTGCTGTTTGTTACTTGGCCAGAGTGTTAAAACATGGCAGAATTGTTTTGTGTTCCAGGGTAAATGTCCTCACTGCCCCACTTCTCTCCCCCCCTCCACTCAAATCCAGCACCAGAGATAACTAATATAGTGGAGGCGAGAGATTGTTATCTCCTCTCCTCTCCTCACCCCCCTCACCTCTCTCCTCATCCCCTCATCTATTCACCACATCTCCTCTCTTTTCTTCCCCTCCCCTCCTCTGCTCCCTCTCTCCCCATCACCTCTCATCTCTCCGCTCCTCCTCACCTCTCATCTTGCCCCTCCCCTCCACTCTTCTCTCCCCTCATCTTTTCTCCCCCTCCCCTTTTCTCTCCCCTCTCTACCCCTCTCCACTCTCCTCCTCCCTGCTGTTCTCCACCCAGTCTCTCTTCTGCTCTCCTCTCTTCTAAGGAAGTGGGACTAGAAATCGTGGATGCATTGGTGATAATTTTCCAATGTTCTATAGATTCAGGATCAGTTCCTGTGGATTAATATAGAAACTAGGTGCAGGAGGAGACCATTCGGCCCTTCGAGCCAGCACCGCCATTCATTGTGATCATGGCTCAATAACCTGTGCCTGCCTTCTCCCCATATCCCTTGACTACACCACACCTAAAGCTCTATCTAACTCTCTCTTAACTTGGAGGGTAGCTAATATTATCCCACATTTTAAGAAAGGTGGGACAGAGAAAACAGGGAATGATAGACCAGTTAGCCTGACATCAGAGTTGGGGAAGATGCTGGAGTCAATTATAAAAGATGAAATAGCGGCACATTTGGATAGCAGTAACAGGATCGATCCGAGTCAGCATGGATTTACGAAGGGGAAATCATGCTGGACTAACCTTCTGGTATTTTTTGAAGATGTAACGAGGAAAATCGACAAGGGAGAGTCAGTGGATGTAGTGAACCTGGACTTTCAGAAAGCATTTGATAAGGTCCCACATGGGAGATTAGTGGGCAAAATTAGAGCACATGGTATTGGGGGTTTAGAGTGCTGACATGGATAGAGAAGTGGTTGGCAAACAGGAAACAAAGAGTAGGCATTAACGGGTCCCTTTCAGAATGGCAGGCAGTGACTAGTGGAATACCCTAGGCTCGGTATTCAAAGTAACATTAGCAAATTTGCAGATGACACAAAGCTGGGTGGCAGTGTGAACTGTGGGGAGGATTCTATGAGAATGCAGTGTGACTTGGACAAGTTGTGTGAGTGGGCATATGCTTGGCAGATGCAGTTTAATGCGGATAAATGTGAGGTTATCCACTTTGGTTGCAAAAACAGGAAGGCAGATTACTATCTAAATAGCGTCAAGTTGGGAAAAGGGGAAGTACAACCGGATCTGGGGGTCCTTGTACATCGGTTAATGAAAGTAAGCATGCAGGTACAGCAGGCAGTGAAGAAAGCGAATAGCATGTTGGTCTTTATAACAAGAGGAGCTGAGTATAGGAGCAAATAGGTCATTCTGCAGTTGTACAGGGCCCTAGTGAGACCACACCTGGAGTATTGTGCGCAGTTTTGGTCCCTTAATTTGAGGGAAAACCTTCTTGCTATTGAGGGAGCCCAGCGTCCCTCATTAATTACCGGGATGCTGAGAGAATGGAGCGGCTGGGCTTGTACACTCACGCGATTTGAAGGATGAGAGGATATCTCATTGAAACATAAGATTATTGAGGGTTTGGACACCCAAGAGGCAGGAAACATGTTCCCGATGTTGGGGGAGTCCAGAACCAGGGGCCACAGTTTACGAATATAGGGTCGGCCATTTAGAACGGAGACGAGGAAACACTTTTTCTCACAGAGAGTTGTGAGTCTGTGGAATTCTCTGCCTCAGAGGGCGGTGGAGACCTGCTCTCTGGATACCTTCAAGACAGAGCTAGATAGGGCTCTTAAAGATAGTGGAATCAGGGGATATGGGGAGAAGTCAGGAACGGGGTACCGATTGGGGATGATCAGCCATGATCAATTGAATGACGGTGATGGCTCGAAGGGCCGAATGGCCTACTCCTGCAGCTATTGTTTCTTGTGTATTGTCGCTCCACTCTTCCCCTCCCTCTCCTCTCCCCTCCCCTCAAATCCAGCACCAAATTGGTGGAGGAGAGATTGCCTCCTCACCTCTTCTCCTCACCTCTCCCTTCCTCCCCTCTCTTCTTGCCACTCCCCTCCTCTCTTCTCCCTCACTTCCCCACTCCTGTCCCCTCCTGTTCTCCCCTCTCCTTTTCCTCCCCTCCCCTTTTCTCCTCTCCCATCTCAACTCCTCAACTTTTCTCCTCACTGCTAACCTCCTCCCACATATACTCTCCACATCTTCTCTCCTCTCCTCTCATCCCCTCCCCTTTCAACCCCTTCCTCTCTCCCTCTACCCTCCCTCTCTCCCCCTCCCCTCAAATAAGCACCAAAGATAATTACGATATGGTGGACATGAGAGATTGTCTCCTCTCCTCTCCTCTCCCGTACCCCCCTCTCCTCTCCGTTCCTCCCCCCACGTCCCCTCTCCTATCCCCCTCCCTTGTCCACTACCCTCCACTTTCCTCCTCTCCTCTGCTTTCCTCGTCCCTCCTCCCATCTCCCCCCTCTCCTCTCCTCCTCTCCTCTCGTCCCCCCTCTCTCCTACCCTCCGTCTCCCTCCACTCCTCTACGCTCCTCTCTCATCTCAGGCTGCAGGAGGATCGGGTCTGGGACCTTACTATTCAGGGTTATACATCCCATAGAAAGGACAGGCAAGTGGGAAGAGGAGGGGGGGGGGGGGAGCTCTTCTGGTGAGGAATGGAATTCAGTCCCTTGTGAGGGAAGACATAGGGACTGAAGAGGTAGAGTGACTGTGGATTGAGTTGAGGAATTGCAACGTCAAGAAGACACTAATTGCTGTTATCTACAGACCCCAAATAGCAGTCCGGATATAGGGTGTAAGTTGCAGCAGGAGTTAAAACTGGCATTAGGCTGTGGGCCGAGGAGCTTTATTCTGCGGTTTCATGACCCAAGTCACCAAACTACATGAAATTTTCACATATTGTGTAAAAAATATATATATAAATCATCCCTGAAACTCGTTATGAAGAAGACTTGCACATTTTTTTATTAAATTAGAGAAAAAACGGAAAAAATTGGGTATATTTTAGTCCAATCAAAGCACGTTTCACATTGATTTGTCTGCCAGTAGGCCAATCACGCGCTTTGTTTCAGGCTAGCACACAAAATGGCTGAGGGGGCTTCACAGATGCCTGTTTTACTGGAGATTACGATTTGTTGTTCTGTAGAATAAATGTTGTGGAAACCTGCAGCAGGTCAATTGTATTTAGTAAGAAAAGCATCAAAACGGCTGAAGAATGTGCTACTAACTGGATGGAAGTGCAAGAAATCCTTGAAAGCAAGGTCGCTGCAGAAGTGCTCCAACACAAAGAAGGCCCCCAAGAATCAACTCTAACTGAAAGATAAGATCTAACGTCTGAATTTATGAAAATCTATCTGTATGGACTTTTATTAATTTAATTGCACCCTTTTATAATGTGAATAAATGCATTAATTAATTAATTCATTCATTCATTCCTTATTCATTCCTTATTCATTCATTCATTCATTCATTCATTCATTCATTCATTCATTCATTCATTCATTCATTCAATCATTGATTCATTCCTTATTCATTCCTCATTCATTCATTCCTTATTCATTCATTCATTCATTCATTCATCCATTCATTCATTCCTTATTCATTCCTCATTCATACATTCATTAATTCATTCATTCATTCCTTATTCATTCATTCATTCATTCATTCATTCCTTTTATAATGTGAATAAATGCATTAATTAATTAATTAATTCATTCATTCCATATTCATTCCTTATTCATTCATTCATTCATTCATTCATTCATTCATTCATTCATTCATTCATCCATTCATTCATTCCTTATTCATTCCTCATTCATACATTCATTCATTCATTCATTCATTCATTCATTATTCATTCATTCATTCATTCATTCATTCATTCATTCATTCATTCCTCATTCAGTCATTCATTCATTCCTTATTCATTCATTCATTCATTCATTCATTCATTCATTCATTCATTCATTCATTCATTCATTCCTTATTCATTCATTCTTTCATTCATTCATTCCTTATTCATTCCTCATTCATTCATTCCTTATTCATTCATTCCTTATTCATTCATTCATCCATTCATTCATTCATTCCTTCATTCATTCATTCATTGATTCATTCATTCATACCTTATTCATTCATTCTTTCATACATTCATTCCTTATTCATTCCTCATTCATTCATTCCTTATTCATTCATTCATTCATTCATTCATTCATTCATTCATTCATTCATTCATTCCGTCATTCATTCATTCCTCAATCATTCATTCATTAATTCCTTATTCATTCATTCATTCATTCATTCATTCATTCATTCATTCATTCATTCATTCATTCATTCCGTCATTCAATCATTCCTCAATCATTCATTCATTAATTCCTTATTCATTCATTCATTCATTCATTCATTCATTCAGTCATACATTCATTCATTCATTCATTCATTCATTCATTCATTCATTCATTCATTCATTCATTCATTCATTCAATCATTCATTCATTCATTCATTCATTCATTCATTCATTCATTCATTCATTCATTCATTCATTCATTCATTCAATCATTCATTCATTCATTCATTCATTCATTCATTCATACATGATATTGAGGGCCTAAACTATGTGTTTCCATAACACAGTCAATTAAACATTGTCACTAATGCCAGCCTGTTGTAGAGTAATAAATCTTTAACAGCTAATCTCGGAGCTGCCTGCGAAAATTTACCGGGAAAAAGTGCTCCGATCGCGGGGCCTAGGTAATCGCGGTAAAGTGAAGCCGCGGTCTCAATTAATAAGCGGCCGATTCGCGAACGCGGAGCCGCGGACCATCTCCGCGGGCGGGGGGGGGGGAGGATGTACATAGTGCCGTCTGTAGCGGATGTTTTCAGACCCCGACAACGGAGAAAAATGGAGGGATATCGATTGCTCTTTACCGCGAGTACCTAGGCCCCGCGGTCGGTTTTCCACAGATTGCTGGCCTCTGCATCGGCGCAATAACTCGGGGAAAGTTGCATTTACTCCCGCTGTTTGCATTAAACACTCTGCACTTCCCAGAGTTTGCATCGAGTTTGTAAACTTGATGTAACGCCTGCTTTAGCGCGGGGAGTAATGCACAGTTTCCAGGCCTCTGCATCGGCGCAATAACTCGGGGAAAGTTGCATTTACTCCAGCTGTTTGCATTAAACACTCAGCACTTCCCAGAGTTTGCATAGAGTTTGTAACTTGTAGTAATGGCCTCTAGAGGGGAGAGAGAGAGGGATAACAATTTCTAGAGTTTAACTGTGTTATTTAGGCCCCACCCCCTCTATCCCCTCTCGCTCTGACTGTGTTCTACCTACTCTTCTCTCTCCCTCTCTCCCCCTCCCCCTCTCTCACCTCTTCTCTCTCTCCACCTCTCTATCCTCTCTCCCCACATCTCTCTCTCTCCTCTTCTCTCTCTCACCTCTTCTCTCTCTCTCTATCCACATCTCTCTCACCTCTTCTCTCCTTCTGCCTCTGTCCCCCCTCTCTCTCTCTTTCCTCTTCTCTCCTCTTCTCTCGATCTGCCTTTATCTCCCTCTCTTTACCTCCTCTTCTCTCTCCCCTCTCTTTCTCTCTCCCCTTCTCTCTTCCCCTCCACATTCTCTCTCTCCCCTCTCTTTCTCTCCCCCTATCTCTCTGCCTCTCTCTCCGCCTGTCTCTCCTTCTCTCACTCCCTCCCCCCTCCCTCCTCAGATGCTGCCTGACCCGCTGAGTTACTCCAGCACACTGTGAAACGTCACTGATCCAGAAGTCTCGAAGGGAGACCTCCTGGGCTAGTACAGACAGATGGGCCGACGGGAGACGTCCTGGGCTAGTACAGACAGACGGTCCGAAGGGAGATGTCCTGGGCTAGTACAGACAGATGGGCCGAAGGGATACGTCCTGGGCTAGTACAGGCAGATGGGCCGAGGAAGAGAAGGGGAGAAGAGAGAGAGAGGAAGAGGAGGAGTGAGAGGGATAGAGTGGGAGATGGAGAGAGAGAGAGCGAGAGAGAGAGAGGGACGGGGAGAGAGAGAGAGCAACTAGGCCAAGAACCAGGCTTCTGAGGTCAGAAACTCAAGAAACAGGCTCAAAGCCTAACAACTAGGCCGGGAACCAGGCTTTTTAGGCTGGAAATTCAAGATACGAAGCATCGAGCCCAGAGTCAGTAGAGAGAGAGAGACAGAGAGGGGGAGAGAGACGGGAAGAGAGAGAGAGAGAAGGGGAGTAAGAGAGAGGGATCCACACAGTGGCGGACTGGGTTTTAAATATTGGTTGCCAGGAGACAACTACCATTTAGACAATAGACAACAGGTGCAGGAGTAGAGGCCATTTGGTCCTTCGAGCCAGCACCGCCATTCAATGTGATCATAGCTGAACATCCCCAATCACTGTTATTTACCCCCCCCCTCTTTCCCTACTCTTCTCTTACTCTCTCTCTCTCTCTCTCTCTCTCTCTCTCTCTCTCTCTCTCTCTCTCTCTCTCTCTCTCTCTCTCTCTCTCTCTCTCTCTCTCTCGTTT
>NC_045985.1:29922142-29958804 GCF_010909765.2 Amblyraja radiata | reverse complement strand
TGTAATATCAAATCCCAAACTTGGCATTATTTATCAAATATCTCCACTATGGAAGAGACCGTGGCGTCTTTATCAGATGGGAAAATGTGAGATACGTATGTAACAAATGCCCATGAGTGAAGCTACTGCCATAATAAAGTTACAGCAGGTGCCCCCATTATCTCAGGTAAGTGATTTTGGATAAGTTTTCAACTCATCTGGATGCGTTTAGTTGCAAAGTTTTGACGCAGCAAACCAGAAAAATAAAACATCAGACATTGGCAATATGAAATTTAAAAAATGGGATTCGGGCATCTTCGGAGGGAGAAAAACAAAGATTAATTCTTAGAGGTGATTGGCCTTTCATCTGTGTTATTTAATCTGGTTTCAGAGGGATGGATGACTCACCTGAAATCAAATTACTTGACGATCACTTGAGAATAATGGAATTCTCACCTTACATGTTGGGGTACGAGTGAGTGACTAAATACTGAACTACTTAAGAAGGGTTTCGGCCCGAAACGTCGCCTATTTCCTTCGCTCCATAGATGCTGCTGCACCCGCTGAGTTTCCCCAGCAATTTTGTGTACCACTGAACTTACTTTCATTGGTGGTAAAGTGTTTTGACTACTTATTTCAACAAACATAATCTTTGTTTATAATTCTGGTGACCTCAAATTATTGGACCTTGCCATAAGGTATGTAAATTGTTCTTCTACTGAAGCTGTCGTAATATTACTGTAATAATTGACATTACATATCATTGATATAGCAATGTTGGTATACTGTCTCTTCTAATTTATTTTTAGCCGACACTTCATTCACACTCAATGATGTTTGATCTTTACACAAAAGGCAAATTTGATTTTTATTTATCGGGCCATAGATAAAGACAAAGTACATACAAGATCCTCAAAAGTGCAAAGGCTATAGTCACAATCTTCCAATCCACCATGGATATGAGGATTGGTGTCAGAGGAGTGGAGGACTGAAATTGTTGCAACACTACTTTAAAAAAAAAGGGAGGCTAAACATGACAACTATATGGCAGCACATTTCATGCCAGAAAATCCTCAGTTACAAGAAAGCAGAGGAAAATTAAATGATATTTGGAAAAGTATAGGTTAACAAATACATTTGTAATATGGACTGGAAATTTGATATATTTCACATAATACATATTTGCAAACTTAGAAGTATGCAATTAAGAAAATGATGGCAGCATGCACACAATATTAGTTAATGGACAGAATCAGAAAATAGTTTCCCAGACCTCAAGGAAGGTAGACAATAGACAATAGGTGCAGGAGTAGGCCATTCGGCCCTTCGAGCCAGCACCGCCATTCCATGTATCATGGCTGATCATCCCCAATCAGTACCCGTTCCTGCCTTCTCCCCATATCCCCTGACTCTGCTATTTTTAAGAGCCCTATCTAGCTCTCTCTTGAAAGCATCCAGAGAACCGGCCTCCGAGGCAGAGAACTCCACAGACTCACCACTCTCTGTGAGAAAAAGTGTTTCCTCGTCTCCGTTCTAAATGGCTTACTCCTTATTCTTAAACTTGTGTGCCCCTGGTTCTGGACTCCCCCAACATCGGGAACATGTTTCCTGCCTCTAGCGTGTCCAAGCCCTTAACAATCTTATATGTTTCAGTGAGATTCCCTCTCATCCTTCTAAACTCCAGAGTATACAAGCCCAGCCGCTCCATTCTCTCAGCATATGACAGTCCCGCCTTCCCGGGAATTAACCTGGGAAACCTACGCTGCACTCCCTCAATAGTAAGAATGTCCTTCCGAAAATTAGGGGACCAAAACTGCATACAAAACTCCAGGTGTGGTCTCACTAGGGCCCTGTACAACTGCAGAAGGACCTCTTTGCTCCTATATTCGATTCCTCGTGTTATAAAGGCTAACATGCCATTCGCATTCTTCACTGCCTGCTGTACCTGCATGCTTACTTTCATAGACTGATGTACAAGGACCCCAGATCCCGTTGTACTTCCCCGTTTCCCAACTTGACGCCATTTAGATAGTAATCTGTCTTCCTGTTTTTGCTACCAAAGTGGATAACCTCACATTTATCCGTATTAAACTTCATCTGCCATGCATCTGCCCACTCCCCCAACCTGTCCAAGTCACCTTGCATTCTCATAGCATCCTCCTCACAGTTCACACTGCCACCCAGCTTTGTGTCATTTGCAAATTTGCTAATGTTACTTTGAATTCCTTCACCCAAATCATTGATGTATATTGTAAATAGCTGCGGTGCCAGCACCGAGCCTTGCGGTACCCCACTAGTCACTGCCTGCCATTCTGAAAGGGACCCGTTAATGCCTACTCTGTTTCCTGTCTGCCAAGCACTTCTCTATCCATGTCAGCACTCTACCCCCAATACCATGTGCCCTAATTTTGCCCACTAATCTCCTATGTGGGACCTTATCAAATGATTATCCATGAGTCAACATTAGGATCAATGTTGATTTTGGTGTATAATTAACAAGCTTGCCTAGTACACAACCATAATTTCAGTCTCTAAACTAAACTAAACTAAACCTAAACGTTGAAGACAATGGTTTTCTGCTTAAATTGATGTTAATCTCCTTAGAACAGAGATTAAGTAAGGTTGGAAAGGGTTGCTCTAAACTTTGTGTTTATGGTGTTGATGAAGGAATTAAACATCATTATCTCGTAAAAGCAGATTCAATGACTGGTGAACATACTTAACATTATCGTAAATGAATCAACTGTTCGCATGTAACTTTTCTGCAATGAGGGAATGCGATCTGACATGTATTTACAAAAGTGGTGGTAGATTTAAGTGACTATCAAAAGAAAATGGTAGGGGACAACGGTCGGGAATTGGAGTAACTGCATAGCTCTGTCAAAGAGGGATTAATTGAACCAAGTGCAGGAGATGCATAATCTCCTGAGCCCACAGCAACTATGCATGAGGAAAATAGGTTTACCTTCAATAATTATTGTTTGGAAAATATATTTTTCTAAAGAACTTGTATGGTTAGTTGGTAGATAAAAATGCTGGAGAAACTCAGCGGGTGAGGCAGCATCTAAGGAGGGAAGGAAATAGGCGACGTTTCGGGTCGAGACCCTTCTTCAGAAGTATGGTTAGTTTGTCTGTTTAACCCTTTGTGAATTTAAACAATTGCCTGGCCATTGTTTTATAACTTTCTAACTCACACATATCAAATCAACAGAATAAGCTGTCAACAGTTTATTCAGTTAAAAGCTCATGTGTGGTAATAGGTTAAGAAACAAATTATGGAATTATTTCAGAGTTAGATTCAGGTTCATTCAGAGAAAATACTCAAAATAAAACAACAAAAAATTGGCTAATTATTCATAATCAATCACAATTGTAACCAAAATGTAGTCTGATAATCTAAAGTACATTTGGGTATATAAAAGTTCCATATAAGTGAATACCTGATAAAAGAATAGCTAATTATAAAATAATTGGTACAGGATACATTTTTTCTCAGGTTGAAATACTGCAGATTTGTAAACTGTCAAATAACTTCTTTATTCAGCTGAGAAAATAACTTAACTCAATGTCAATTATCTGTACATAATTTGCCAGTTAAATAAATTAACCAAGATCATCCAAGAATATCACATGTAGTAAGCACTGTACGATCAGAATATTGTAGCAATTTTACAAAAACATATTCCTGATGTGACTTTTCACATGTTGAAAACTTGTGAACTTTCTCTCCTTGATTTACTGTACTCTTAAAATAAAACAGAAAATTGCCATGTACTCATGGCATTTCGACAATCTTCTCAATTGGGTGAGGTTCCAAATTAGAACCATCATTTTATAAATTTGACTCGTTTGAGTGTTAGCTTAATAAGCTCTTCGATTGCATCAATTTTGGCACATAGGAATAAAGTGGTCACCACGTGTTAGGTTGTAATAAAAGTAAGTGCTTACCTGCCCTTTAAAAGCATCAATAATGAACTGGAGAGACTGTGGTTGCACACATTCAATGCACTTTTGAACCACATGGTTTCCATTTTGGTCCTTAACACATTTTAAAACGTGTCCATCCAATTCCTTTACCATATCATTCTGCATTGAGAAGAACATCATTAAAATAAAACTTAATTTAAGAAAATTATACTAGAATATTAATATCTGTGCACCAATGATTATCCAAGTTTTAATTATAAAAAAGCTGTTCAAACTTACAATTACCTGCTGGTCTGCTGAAATGGATTCTAAAGCCTTCTGAATAACACGACAACCATACATCTGTAGAGCCAAGGGTAAAACATGCCCTCGGATGCGCTGGGCTAAAGCTAGTTTCTGATCCAAACTTCCAAACTAAAAAATTCAAACAAATTCATAAATTTCATGTCAAGCGAGATGCAGATCGACCATCTGAAAGGCTGCAAAATGTGTGAGGGAGGGGGGGAGGAAAGGAAGGGTGACGGCAATGGAAACCGGTAATTAAGTAATGGTATTCAATTATATAATTTAAACAAATATGTAAAGCAGTTTGGACCAAGTATTAACTGACCATTGGAGAGACACAAAACTACAGATGCTGGAATCTGTGGCAAAAAGCTAAGTACTGGAGGAACTTCACGGGTCAAGTAGCATCTGTGAAGGGAATGGACAGGTGACGTTTCAGGTTGGGACCCTTCTTCAAATTGTGGATGAGGGAGGAGGAAGCTGGAGAAAAAAATGTGGGGCAGGGCAAAGCCTGGCAGGTGATAGATAGATACAAGTGAGGGGGTGGCTGATTGGAAGATCTATATTCCCATAATTTTGAAAGAGCTGGTATTAGAGATGATGGATGCTCTGGTTATCATTTTCCAAAGTTCTGTAGATTCAGGAGTTGCTCCTGTCAATTAGAGGGGGAGAAATTGTGACCCCACTATTTAAGAAAGGGGAAGAGAATAGAGAACTACTAGCAGCAAAAGTGCCAGAATCTGCAATGTAGGATGGAATAAAAAAACGTGAAAAAATTAATAGGATCATGCAATCAATATGGATTTATAAAGTAACAATTGTTTTGGCTAATCTGTTAAGAGTTTCTTTGAGGATGTCTCTAATGGAATAAGTAATGGGGAAACTCAGCAGGACAGGTAACATCTCTGGATAGAAGGAATGGGTGATGTTTCGGGTCGAGACCCTTCTTTAGACGTGGAAACCCATGGATGTCGGGTATTTGGATTTTCTGTAGTATACTGACATGGAAAGAGAAGTAGTCATCAGGCATGAAAGAGAGCAAACATACAAATCTTTCTCAGATTGGCCTGCAACGACTAGTGGGTTATCACGACTGATGCTTGGGCCCAGGTTCCTGTGATATATTATCAACACCTTGGATGAGGGAAAGAAATGTTGTATTTCCAAATTTGCTGATGATAGTAACCAAGGTAGGAAAGTAGTATGTGTCAAATGATGAGAGAATGGATAGTGCCGATGTTTACATGGACCTCTGTGTGCTTGTACATCACTATGCTGAGGCAGCAGGCAATTAGGAGGGTGAATAGCAATCAGAAACTTTATAGGAAAAGGGGTCAAGGAACTACAAATGCATGGAATCCTGAGCAGCAAATAAACTGCGGAAATCTGTGGGTTAGGCATCATCTGTGGAGGAAATGAGCAGGCGATGTTTTTGGATGGGACCATTCTTCAGACAGAAAGATTTGATTACACACATAAAGATGTTGTATTCCAATTGCATTGAGTCTTGGTGATTCTAAACCAGGAATATTGTGTACAGTTCTTACCTTCTAGTCAAGAAATGGTGCATTTTACAGAGGAAGTGCAGGAAAGTTTCATTATACTGCTTCCAGGAATTATGCATTTTCCCCCAAGAGAGATTGTGTAATTGGGTCTGTACTCCAGAATTATGAAGAATGACAGGAGATCTCATCGATATTTACAAATTTCTTATAGAGCTCCATTGGTTAGACAAAACTGCTGGAGAACTTGAAAGTGATAGACAACATTCTGGACGGAAAACTTCTAAGCTTGGACCAGGATAGAGAATTCCAAAGGTGCACCACTATTGCACCAAACCTGGAGTCTCAGTCATTGTGTAAAAAGGGATTATTAGATTTGTCAAGGGATATTGGAATGTCAAGGGATATTGGAATGGGCTGGAAAATATCAGGTAAAAAGATCAGCCAAGATTCTGATCATGGCAGAGAAGGCTCAAACGGCTGGATAGCCAACTCTTGTTTCTAGTTATGATCCTAACACACCCAAATCCTCAGGATACATAAGTTAAAGTAGCTATTATATTCTCAAAACATTGTTTTAAACTTTAGAAAATATGCCTACCTCAAAGAATTTCTGTATTACATAATTTCCAAACACATCAGTCATCAGTTGATAAGCAGCTTGCAGGATCTCACTAAAAACCATCTGACGTTCTGCAGGCGTAGCTCGTTCTAATTTTTGCTGGATGAATCTGTCAGACACCCCCAAATAAAACAATGTAATTGGCTAAATGCTAGAACCATTTAAAAATCAATTTTTCCTCAAAACATTTCATCAAGTAAAATTATTTACAAAACTGATACATTCAGGTTAACGAACTGCAGATGCTGATTTAAATCGAGGGTAGACACAAAATGCTGGAGTAACTAGCGGGACAGGCAGCATCTCTGGAAAGTAGGAATGGGTCTGAAGAAGGGTCTCGATCCAAAACGTCACCCATGCCTTCTCTCCAGAGATGCTGCTGTCCCACTGAGTTACTCCAGCATTTTGTGTCTACACTCAGGTTAATTGCCTACTGAAGCCCACATCTTTTTGCTGTCAAAGCTGAGATGCCATTTTAAAAAGACATGGTCTTATCATGAAATGTCAGAAATCTTCCTCCATCATGGTGGTAAGGGGATGTCTCAGAAATACAAAATATGTATAGCTCCAGCACCATCTAAACAGGACACAGATGCCCAGACACACAAATTACAGCAGTTGCACAAATTAAAAAAAAAAGACAAATCTGAAAATGGTGCATAAAAAGGGGAGACTAGTCTATTTGGGCCAGTAAATAGTTACCCAACAAGTTTTCTTTTTACATAGCAAGTAGTTAGGATCTGGAATACACTGGCAGCACCAGTAATGGATTGTGATTCAAGTTAGCATTCAAAGTGAATTGACTAAATATCCATAGTAATGGGCCTTTTCCACTTGGCCATTTTTTCGGCGACCTACCGACATCATTGACTGACGCATCAGGTCATCGTAAAATTTGCTGCATGACGACATACAAAGCATGGTGTTTTTTCAAGTGTTGCAACATTTGTCACCGCTGGATTTTGAAATGTGCAAAATCTTTTGGCGACACTGATATGACGCCGGCAGTCGCCAAAAAAAATCGCCACGTGGGACAGCCCCTTAAGTTTTAAGGCTAAGGGAAGATGGCAAGAGAGTGGGATCAGCATGGTTACTCTTACACACAAACGGGTGATCACAACAGGTTGAAAGGCCTCCTCCCTCTGTGCCTTAACTGCTGTGATTCCTTTGACAACACTAAACATAGAAAATACGTGCAGAAGTAGGCCATTCGGTCCTTCGAGGCTGCATCGCCATTCAATGTGATCATGGCTGATCGTCCAAAATCAGTACCTCGTTCTGGCTTTTTCCCCATATCCCTTGATTCCCTTAGCCCTAAGAGCTAAATCTAACTCTCTTGAAAACATCCAATGAATTTTCCTCCAACGCCTTCTGTGGCAGAGAATTCCACAGATTCACAACCCTCGGGGTGAAAAAGTTTTTCCTCATCTCATTCCTAAATGGCCTACCCTTCTTCTTAAACTGTGACCCCTGGTTCTGGACTCCCCCAACATCGGGAACATTTGTCCCGCCTCTATCTTGTCCAATCCTCTAAGAATTTTATATGTTTCTATAAGATCCCCTCTCATCCTACTAAATTCCTGCGAATACAGGCCCAGTAGACCCATTCTTTCATCGTACGTCAGTCCCGCCAACCCGGGAATTAACCTGGTGAACCTACGCGGCACTCCCTCAATAGCAATAATGTCCTTCCTCAAATTAGGAGACCAAAATTGAACACAATACTCCAGGTGCGGTCTCGCCAGGGCCTGTACAACTGCAGTCCTTGCTCCTAAACTCAAATCCTCTCGCAATGAAGGCCAACGTGCCATGCCATTGGCTTTCTTCAATGTCTGCTGTACCTGCATGTTTACATTCAGTGACTGTACTAAATTTGTACAAATAAATATTGTTCCACATTGTTAATGAATACCATGAAATCAATATTATTAAACTTGAAAACATATGTCCACTTAAAAAAATCAAAATAGTCTGCAGATTTTACCTAGACCCATGTTGGTCCTGGGAGAATTCAACTATGTGACCGACCAGATCACGTAGTTGAAGATTAGGGAAACGGTTATTTCGGAAGTCCTCCAACAGCCTACTACGACCCGAAGGCATGATATCAGATCTGCTGTATCGAAGACGTGAGGGAGGGAACAGCTGACTGCTAGAGCTGAACAGACTTGTTGAACCAGTTCCACTACGACTTTTAGCTTCGGCACCAGGTGCTGCAGAAATGAACCGACCACTGCCATTTGTCAGTCCGCCTGCAGTGAAAATATATGAAGCAACTTACAAGACTGGCCATTTTCAATATGACTGATTGGCATGAAAATCCAAGTTTTACAGTAATGGAATCTAAACTGTATCTTAAATTACCACTTTCTTCTATTTCAAAAATGTTGTATAGTACCAAAGAACTGATATAAACTCTTTCCCTCCCCTTCCACACACAAAAACAACATTCATGAATTTACTCGATTTAAGATTTATTCTTTATAATTCGTTTAACTATTTAAGATATTCTTGAAGTTAGTGAAATCTAACAGGAACAATCAAAATGGAGCACTAGCAATGCAATAAAATGAACTTTAACTAAACAATATCCCAGAAATCAGCTGTATTTTTCAATGAATGAAACCCTATCAGAAGTACAAAAGCATTCAATGATAAACACATCAGTCCCGACAGCTGCAGTGCAGATGTGCATATCAGGCAAGATTTTGTATCAGTGATTATCTTACCATAACAAAGGAAATAGAGCTTTCTTTTTAAGAAGATATAGTCTCCACACTTCTGCACATTGCATTAGTGTAGTTAAGGGGCCAGAGATAAACAGCGAAAAAAAATGTCACTTTTGATAATCACTGATAGTCATTCTTTTTATTAAAGCAAAAGCCAATAACACCTTTGGCATATCAGGTGTCTGAAGGATTACTGCATTAAATGATAAGGCACAAAACTAATTTGCAAAAACAGAATTATAAAGACCAATGGGACTGTCCCACTTGGGTGATTTTTTGGGCAACTACAGGCGACTGCTGCAAAATTTTCAACATGTTGAAACATTTTCTGCGACAGTGGCGACAATTTTTGCTGTCGTAGGTTGACGTATGTTGTCGCCAGGTGAATTCCATTAAAATTAGTCCCTGGCAGTCGCCTAAGTGGGACAGGCCCATAAGCTTACCTAGTTTGTACAGTAAGCACCGGTCTGTGTAAGACTGAAGAGTTAACGGAAATACAGAAAATTGCACACTAAACCAAATCATTATACATTATGGAATTTAAAAAAACATACCAAGGTGCAGAGTAGATGACGATCCTTGTGAGGAAAGGGATGGAGGTGGTGTTAAAGAATGACCTGGATTCTGGTTGGGAAGGGGCATGCCAATTGGACCAGGCGAGGAGGAGAATCCCAAGCTGCTGTAGTATTGCTGTCCTATGGGAGGCAGATTGCTGTTGGGTCGTTTGTATAGATCAGAGCCAGTAGACAATGAATCTCTTCTGGATACACTGTTGCTTCCAGAACCGCCAACTGTAAATTCAGTGTTTTGGATGCAAGATCAATAAAAGCATTTGTCAATATTTTAGTTATCATTGACTATTGAGCTGTAAAAATTATAAACCAACAAAGGATAACTGAGATGATTAACAACTGAATTACTAACTTTGTCTTGGCAATTTTCATGCCATTTCAATTATATTTACCGATGACCACAGAAAATAACAGAACTATTTTCAAGAACAAGACAGAGTATACTTTGTGTTCATTTTTTAAAAAAGGTTATACTTTAAAGGAAGAAACATGAGTTTAAGGACAACTACACGAGGGAAAATCTACAGAAAAATATTGACTTTTCTGATCACGCTTCTGAAAGTAGAAAATTGCATTGATACAAAGGGAAATCACGTAAAAATAATCTGATAGATTTAAAATATAGATAAATAAAATGCAACTAATAGCTGCATTTTCAATATGCTTTTAACAAGTACCACATTGTTACTTAATTACTTGGGCAAAAAAACACAAAATACATTGTAACCGGCCAAGTTTCAGTAATGAAAATATAATTTAGAAGCATATGAATCTTTAGGACAACTAAACATTTGTTAGGTCAGATCTTGCTGGCTAAAACTACACGTTCCAAAATAAGTCACCTCTTTTTAGTCATCTAAATAGAGGCCTGGAATTTACAGACATACACTGTCAATTTCTCAAAAGAATGGAGCATGGGGGTTGGCTTACTGCTTGGATTTCACATCAGGTCAGATGGCACAGAATTTCAAGGAACTACAGATGTAGGCTTACAATAAAAAATACAGTACTGAGTGACTCAGCGGGTCAGGCAGCAACCATGGAGAATATGGATAGATGATGCTTCGGGTCGGGACCCTTCTTCAGAACTGATAAGTGAATTGAGTCAATTAAATAGATCAACTTCTGAAAAGCAAAGTGGTCAAAAAATATGTTGAGAAACAAGTGTGGATGGTCTGGAAGGAAAGGAGGAAAGAAAGTATTTTTGGCTTGCACGAATGCCACAAGTCACGGTGGCTCAGCGGTAGAGTTGCTGCCTTACAGCGAATGCAGCGCCGGGGACCCGGATTCGATCCCGATTACGGGTGCTGTCTGTACGGAGTTTGTACGTTCACCCCATGACCTGCGTGGGTTTTCTCCGAGATCTTCGGTTTCCTCCCACATTTCAAAGACGTACAGGTTTGTAGGTTAATTGGCTTGGTAAAATTAAAAACTGTCCCTAGTGGATGTAGGATAGTGTTAATGTGCGGGGATCGCTGGTCGGCGCGGACCCAGTGGGCCGAAGGGCCTGTTTCCGCACTGTATCTCTAAAACTAAAACTAAAATAACTAAAACTAAAACAAAAACATCTGAATCTGGTATAATTTAAGGGTGCAGAATATATAAGATGCCTGTAAACCTGGTTAAGTCTCTTGAATTAAGACAACCTTCAACAAGGCACATTGTGTTTCTCCATCGTTTTCGTACAAGGTGGTATTGAAAAACACATGATGTTTAATTCTTAACTTTAAATTAGCAAGCCTCAAAGACCTGAATTCTTATTAAAAAAGGCACAGCTAAAATAGTTTATTTAATCAAAGAAAAGCCATGTCAAAATTTACGCACAGCTTAGCATTTTTTCCCAGATACCGTAAACTCTCATATGGCCCGTATTTATGCACCCAAATTCTCATGCAACCAGCAAAAATGTCTACAGATTTAAAGCAAATGTGAAATGATATTTTTAGTTGATTATGTTTATGTTTATACATAATGGCACTGCAAGTGTGGGCAGAGTAGAAATCGCCATACTGGGAAGATTTGGCATTTCGTGTGATAGGGAGCCTTCATTCATTTTGATTTATTTTTGTTGCATTTTACACCGAATGCTTAGCCTTAAAATATAGAATTGTAGCGTGCATCATTCATATTTAAAAGGGGAAGGAGATGCAATTTATTTAAAGGTCCATGCAAAGAATATTAATGTGAGGTGCGCAGAAATGTTTTTGTTTTCGCAATTTTATGCAACTGGCATCCTTCATTACTCATGGATGCAGGATGGCCGAGAGTTTACTATATGTAGACTTTCCCTCTGCAGGTGCACACGGAAATAAGATTAAATTAAATTGAAATTTGCATGGTTTCTATTACAAATACATTTTCACTTTAAATTAAACTGAAAATTGTTCAATTATTACAACGCTCAATTTTTTTAAGCACCATTTTCCAGCAGACTGAATAGATGCCAATTTAAAAAAAAGGTTTTGTTTAGCTGTGTCTGGCTGATGTAACTACTGGAACATAGTATTCTTCACTCTAAGTATGTAAATGCAAACATACTGATTACTTAGGTACCTGCTGATCCAAATCCTCCAAGTGCTGAGCCAATTGCAGCACCCAGCGAGTTGCTGCTCCCAAAACCAAGTGAAGTGTTGTTTGGTTGGCCTGGCCCATGAGAGAACAATGAACTGCTCTGAGAACTATTTGAAAGGGAGCTACTGCCATAAAATGAGTTTGACTGCAAGTTGTTACTTTGCTGTTGCTGTTGTTGCTGTGGTTGGTTTCCAATTGGACGGAAGAGGCCATTTGCTGCTAGGCTGTTTGCTGTTCCATTAGCTGAAGCTGCCACAGCTGTTTTAAGAACATTGCATAAAAAAAATTAATGCCTAGACAAATAATTTGTTAAACTTGTGAAAACAATGAAATATCACACAGATTAAAACGGTTCCATTGTAATAGCAGATATCAGGCAATTATTTAAAATACCAAATTACATCAACAGAAACATAGAAAATAGGTGCAGGAGTAGGCCATTCGGCCCTTCGAGCCTGCACCGCCCTTCAATATGATCATGGCGGATCATCCAACTCAGTATCCTGTACATGCCTTCTCTCCATACCCCCTGATCCCTTTAACCATAAGGGCCACATCTAACTCCCTCTTAAATATAGCCAATGAACTGGCCTCAACTACCTTCTGTGGCAGAGAATTCCAGAGATTCACCACTCTCTGTGTGAAAAATGTTTTCCTCATCTCGGTCCTAAAAGATTTCCCCCTTATCCTTAAACTGTGACCCCTTATTCTGGACTTCCCCAACATCGGGAACAATCTTCCTGCATCTAGCCTGTCCAACCCCTTAAGAATTTTGTAAGTTTCTATAAGATCCCCCCTCAATCTTCTAAATTCTAGCGAGTACAAACCGAGTCTATCCAGTCTTTCTTCATGTGAAAGTCCTGACATCCCAGGAATCAGTCTGGTCAAAAAACATAGTACTGCCATGTGAGGAATTATACACTTCCACAGTAAACTAGCTTTCACCGAATTTAGTTAAATTAAAAATCAAAAATGAGGAAATTTATTTGGCATTTTCTCCCAAAAGTAGTTAAAGGTTGGAAGGTGATTAAAATTCTGCAAAACACTCTTCCAACGTGGGCATTTCTGCGAGGATAGTTTCTGTGGAAAATGAGGGGATAGATCAGCATTTTTCCTTCATTTGGAAGCAATGCGAATTGATATTGTGGTCATACTTGGTTAGCAACAAGGCTAACCAAGTATGACCACAAAATTATCTAGAGGCAACAGCAAAGTATCCTAAAGTTTTCCGCACTATGAAAAGTCTTTGATAATTTGGACAGGGTTTGAAAAGCAAAACAAATATATTGGGAAATAGGTTTTGAACTATAAGAAATTGAAACGACATATTTTTTTAAATAGTATGGTTGTGCCACTTAATTTAGTTCAGTGAGGTACATTAATCAGCCTTGATAAAATCCAGACAAAAGAAGAACTTGCACCACACCCAAAAGTGAATTGTGCAGAGCAAACTAAACACCACCAATCCTTTGTCCATATCTTGGTCAAACAATGTTGATAATTTCCCACCCCCCCCCCCCACACCTCTTTCAACACAGAGATAGCTAGGCAGAAAAGTTAATGTTAACACTAGTCTTTTAAAAATAGCGGTTTTAATTTTTCTTTTACAAATTACATCTGACTAAAGATATGTTAAAATTAAGTTGTTTGCCTGTGTATTAAACATCTTTCAAACTATGATGAAAGTTTGATCAATGTCAACAGACAAGGTGGAACAATGCGAACAATGGATATAGGCAAACAAATGTGGCTAAAGTGATCAGCCTGCCTTCCCTCAGCTATAGCTCAAGAATACAGAACAATTAGATTGTTGCACAAAGGGACACAGTGGAAGGGATAGCATGAGTCATTATCTTTCATGTTCTAATCCAAGGAAGATTTTTTGAAAATTCTCTGTATTGTGAAATAAAACAATTTGACAAAATGCCCTAAGCCACATTTCATCTCATCTTAATTTCTTCTGGGAAATACAAGAAATGTGCAAAACACAATTGTTTATGGTTCAGGTCATGAAGCAAACTCCCTCAGACATTCAAGTAGAATAGATCACTTTATCAAATTTCAATAAAAGTAAAAGTCCCAGATTGATTTTTGGATATGCCGATCCCTTGCACAAAAACAAAATCTATGACAAACCTGAATCTCGTTACCTGGATATATACAATGACATGCAACCAAATATTCCATGGAAACATGCCCTTCCTAAACTTGTTTATGGAAACTAAGCAGGCTTAAATACAAGTGAAGATGGAAAACAATGGAGTTTAGTTCATCCATTTTAGGCTACAGAAGCATCAAAGAAATTTATGGCCTACCTCCAAAAGTGGGCTTCAGTTCTCATTTTATACCTGAATGACTCCAAGCTGCGGCGGCTCGGCTGGACGGGCAGCATCCCCGGAGAAAAGGAATGGGTGACTTTTTGGGTCGAGATCCTTCTCCGGAGATGTTGCCTGGCCCGTCGCGGTGCCCCGTGTGCGTCCGCGCCAGTGGCCAGCGCTCGGCCCCCGCCGCTACCAAACCTCTCCTGCCGAGTCACAACATCCTCCATCAAGGAGCCATTGGACAGGGAGAGAGGCGCGGCCTGCGGTCCCCGGCCCACCGGGGACGCCCCCCTCCCCCGGTGTCAAAGTTTGTTTCTTAAAAAGCAGATAGCAACAAAATTGTTAAAGGTAATCCATGGCAATCTTTAATTGATTCGTCAGACGGGAGTGGCAAAGATCTACAATGAGCACAAACGTTGCTCAGCGCTTCTCGGGCTCCACTCACAGAACAAAGGAATGATAGCACAATTATACATTTTTCTTATCAGTAAAACACTCCTACCAAGTCTAAATATGGCATGACTGAAAGTTTTTATAGCCTTTCACAATATAGGAAAGCTGGGTTCAAATCAAGCTCATCCAATAACAATTTATTACTTATCTCTGGAACGTCAGCTATTTTTTCAATGTTGGCTTCTTTATGGCCTTGAAAGAAGCACATGTATTACTGCAGAATTCCATCTTAATTTCTTTATTGAAAAGACAACCTGTCCTCCATATTGTGTTCCATATAATTTACAGTCATTCAGACATGGCACCGAGCCATTCTTTTATTCTGCTAGACCATGCTTTTGTAGAAAAATGACCCCATTTTAGATCTGACAATTAGATTTGACTATTAGCTCTTTCATTCCCTCCTTTTTATCAAACATGATAACATTCACAGTCCTCGGTAGGTACACACAATGGTCGCAAGTATTAGAACAATGATTAGCAGAATGATATAGCCATAATGTATCACAGTACCCCAACGTCCACCAAACCAAAGTTATGGCTACCAGTTCAATAGTACCCCAAAGTCCATCAAACCAATGGTATGGCAACCATTTCTCACTCTCTTCATTGACAACCATCCTGATGAAGTAGGGTCAATGGATCAGGTGCGACCTGTAGGCAGTGTAATCCTTTCAGCCGATATTCTGGTTGTGCCATAAAGTTCTCACCTGTCCGAGGGTGTTGCCAGTCTCTTCGTAGATCGTTGCACCGGTGAGGTGCTCCCACCCTCTCATCCTGTGGTGGGGTTTATCACCTTGATCTAGACGCTAGCGTATCCGTGGGTTCTCTTCCCAGTAGGTTTGGTTGGCCTACTTTCACATCACCACGTAGAAGCAGCTGCTGGACTGGATGCCACAGACAAAGCCAACATAATTGAAGAAGGGTTTCGGCCCGAAACGTCGCCTATTTCCTTCGCTCCATAGATGCTGCTGCACCCACTGAGTTTCCCCAGCAATTTTGTGTACCTTCGATATTCCAGCATCTGCAGTTCCCTTTTGAACACAACAACATAATTATGATCTGTGTTGACGTAGAAGGTGCCACTGAAGTTTATGACGTTGAACTCCTCAAATCCGACAGTAAGGCCAGGGTCAGAGTTGGCGGTCTGAAGTAACTCCCTGCCCTTGTTGCGCACTACCCAGTTAGGAACGATCTGCATCGTACCCTTTGGAACTTCCTCAGGTCAGTCTCACTGATGGCGCTGTTCTCTGGGCACACGTCATGGATATCTGGGATGTTGTTGTCAAAGTCGTCCTTGCTGGCACCTCCTTTGCTGTCACCATTGACATCGATCTGGTCAGGGTTGGGAACAAAACGGCAATTGACTTCTCATCAGAAACGCCATCACTGCCATCCTCATCACACTGATTACCCACCAGGTCTGAGTCATTGTCTTCCTGGATAGGGTTATGCATAATCTCTTTCAAGATGATTTGTTTCAAAATGTTCAGCTTCTCCCCGTCTAGACCCTTGGTCATACGGTAGAGCTCAAAATGCTTCAAAATTGTTGATCAAATGTGGTTTGTCTTTCCGAAGTTGTGACCAAAGGCTTTGCACTTCCTCCTGATCTGTAAAGATGTTCTTTCTTCTGTATGGATCAGCTTTACATGGCATTGGAGGTAGCGATCAATCAGAAACACCTTGTTACCTCCTGGGTGGGGGCAAAGTCTTTCACGCACCTCTTCATGCTGCTCTTTTATATGTTTAAGTCAGTCAACTCCTTTGTAAACAGCACAGCAACCCTTATACTGACATCGATACATGGTGAGGAAATCTTCCCTTTCCCAGTTTGGTTTACGGCCATGTTTTTGTTCAGATTGTTTCTTCACATCCTTAATACTGCACTTCTTAACTGGTAACTTACTCTTCTTCTTCCAATATGGTTCAAAAGACTCATCTGAATAACCATTCTAAACTTTTGTTTCTCTGTCAACTTCACTTGATAAATACCTTTCAGAAAGATAACTGGACTCCAATCCATCCACAACATCATTTCTTATAGAACAAGATGCTTCATTGCAGTTAACTGTTTTTCTTTTCACATCAAATGGTTGAGTTTCATCTTGTACCTGAACTTTTTCCCAAGAACCCTCTATATATTCAGGATCTGAGCACAAGAACATATCCTTCTTCAATGAGGATTCCGAGTTGTCCACATCCACTGACCGCGAAGTGGTTCCACTATATGTACAAGTGTGAAAGTCTGCTAACACTGGGACAAGTTGATGCTTCGCAACATTATCACCCTCAACATTTTCAGCCACTGTTCCATTCCGAGGCAAAAGGGTTATTGAACCACCCAGAACTTTCTCCATTGAGTCCTTATTTCTACTGGATGGGCACTGTCACCTCATTCAAAACAACGCTGCGACTTGAATGCATGTCCAGGATGTAACTGTGGCAAAGTGGAATCCTGCCTCACCACAACACCAACTAGCTTCTTGCCCTCTGTTATCAGTTCTGAACAGTCCTTCCAATTGCTAGGATTCTGCCTGATTCACCTCTACCCCATTGCAGACATTGGACTTTGTCTCTGGAACTGGTGTGCTATAATGCTCAGAACTATATTCTCCACACTAACCTTTCCCTTGCTCTACCTATTTTAGGTGAACCTGACTGGATTGCATTTATTCATGTTAATCCTTTGTGTCTTGCTGACATTGAAAATGGGTGCAAGATTCTTTAGACTCATCATTTAGCTGTTTAACAACTGTTAACTAGGTTCCTGCTTAATTAATGCTTCTATACTTAGCTGATTTGATTCAATTTCAATAGGTTTGTTTTGATCTGTATTCTGGGTCAAGGGACATATGAACATTCAAATTGTGAGCCTTCTCAAACTGCTTCTCACATTGGTCACAAGCAAATTAAAGTTCGGCTTCTGCCTTGCGCTTGGTCATATGGTATTTCAAGGATGCTGTTTGCCTGCACTGGAAACCACAAACTTCACGATGTAAATGTTTTGCTCCAGTATGGCTCATTTGTTGAACTGACAGTTGTTTCCGTTGTTTGAAAGTCTGTCCACATTCATCACAAATGTAGTTTCTTTTCACAAACGAGTCGTTTCTTTCTCCCACGTTGTCCATCAGCATATGAAACCAGCATTCTTTTTCCTTCTCCATCAATGCCAAATGGCTGTCTGATCCGTCCCAACTCAGCTGCTCACTTTGATCCCGGCTGGGATTTAACTCAATCCAGTTCTGTGAGTTGCACTCCAAAATCAAGGCTTTTCAACTCCACAACCTGATTGCTCTCCTTCAGCTGCTGTGTGATGGAAGCGAGATGGTCATTTAAAGAACGGGCATTGGTGAGCACATTTCTCATCTGTTTCAGCTCGGAATGTAGCTCTGGGATAAGCTGCCACTTTTTTTTGTTATTTCAAGAACCTGTGGTATTGGATCCATCTTGGTCAGTGTTATAAACGCAAGGACAGTTGTCAGCCTTATTCAGGACGTCTTGGTGCTGGGTTGTTTCCCCAAGTCCAGCCCATCTGGGCCAACCTCAGGATAAAAAGTAGGGTCAATAGCCCCGTTGTCCTTACTTGGTTCTCCTCTATTTACAGTCAATCGTATCAGATGTCTCCAACGGGGGTAATCTTCAATCTTCACGGCGGTTGATGTCGTAGTAGCATCTGGTACAGTCCCCTCCAACAGAGTCCCAATGTTGTCCGATCCCAGTAGTATGGTCTGTGTCTGTGTTCAACTGGCAGTGGCTTCTGCATTTTCACCCCCTGTGAATGCAAGACTGACAAGGTTGTGCTTAATTGCTGTGCGTATGTAATTAATTCATTGCTGTGGTCATAACTAACTTCCACACTCTTTAGTGTCCTATTCATTCCCTCCACTAATCCAGAATTCTACGGGTGGTGGGGGATGTGAGATCACTCTTTAACTACCTATAAGGCAGACCCTTTGAAAATAGATCATTATTTTTTTTTAAATCCCAATTGTTCCAATCTATCTCCCCAAATTTACAATGTCAAATTAACAGATTTTGTTCTAAGATAAAGACATCTCCAATCTCATCTGACACATCTACCTGAATGCTACGTGGCCATCGTGGAATTCAGGTCTCTATTTGAACTCAATTCAAAAGGTAAGAAATAGGAAGAAGGTAAACTTAAAGTTAAGAGAAAACAAAGAATAAACTATTAATTTTCATAGATTGCAAGCTCATGCAATGATATCCTATTTCATCTGACACGGACCATTTCATCAAAATAAGAATATATAAATATAGCCTGGGACTGAATGACAAGTATCCCGATAGGCTTTGAGAGAAATGAAACAGACACAACAAAATCCTGAACACAGTAGTAGCTGCCAGTTTCTTAGCAGCATAGTCATGAAAAAAACAGTGAACTCTCTAGTTAGATACGAAACAGAACTTGGATTAGTGACAACTCAAAAGAACATGGAGATCTGTCTAATCAGATAAGAGCCAGAACTTGGATGAGTGACAACTTGAAAGAACATTTTAGAATATTTTTTAGAGAGCTTTTGGATTTGTAACAAATACCACCCTTCGAACATTGAAAGAAAACTAGTACAAAACTAGTACAAAAACAGGCAAAATATACATCGGGTATCCAAGAGGAGTTAGCCAAAGTTTCGCAGCCCCTCACGCTTCCAAAATAAAATCACGCAAAACATTAGAGACGTCTCTCTGTATTAACTTTACATTCCCCTCCCTTGTCTGACAAAAGCCGTTCTGTTTAAAACAGTCTTTGTTTCTGTGGGGACCAATTTGCAGAAATGATGCATAATTAGCAAGCTAGGAAATTCCACTGGGACTTTGTGAACGGGGACTGGTACGCTTTGCAAAAGTCGTCTTCTGTTGGAGTTGCTAATTAAAAATGAAAAAAGGAAGTAGTTTAATGTAATGGTGGGCGGGCTAATGTTCAAAATGGGAGTGGACTGAGCTGTGATTGGACAGTGATCCAGATTGTGATTGCAATATTTAATTGCATTATTCTATACACAGGGTCACCATTGCCAGACATAGGGTCTCGAGAGGACTTACCGGTACCGGCTTTGTTCTCCGAACTCTTATCAGCGCTTTCTTTCTTTGCCTTAGCCATTATCTCCTATTCCTCTGCCCAATGGCATTCCATCTGAAGTACTTTCCATTCTTTTAAAAGTTCCGTCTTTATTCCACAATTCAATCCCTTTTTTACAAGCATAATCCATCCAACGCCTATCTCTGCCGACTACAACCAAATTTCAGTTTGTTTTTTAAAAAGAAGATAACAACAAATTGTTAAAGGTAAACCATGGCAATCTTTAATTGATTAGTCAGACGGGAGTGGCAAAGATCTACAATGAGCACAAACGTTGCTCAGTGCTTCTCAGGCTCCACTCAAATCAAGCTCATCCAATAACAAGTTATTACTTATCTCTGGAGCGTCAGCTATTTTTTTCAATCTTGGCTTCTTTATGGCTTTGAAAGAAGCACGTTATTACTGCAGGATTCCATCTTAATTTCTTTATTGAAAAGACAACCTGTCCTCCATATTGTGTTCCATATAATTTACAAAAAGGTCACACAGGCTTGGCATCGAGCCATTCTTTTGTTCTGCTAGACCATGCTTTTGTAGAAGAATGACTCAATTTTTGATTTGACTATTAACTCCTTCACCGGAAGTCTGGCTGTAGCCGGTGCCGCGCCCCCCCTGCGCATGCGGCCAAGCCCGGCCCGACACTTCCCGGCCATGGACGGGACACCCGGGGGAGAACAGGGAAGTCCCAGCGGCGGCTTGGCGGCGCCCGCGACCCGACCCCACGGAGCAGCACGAAGCATAAAGCACTCACTGAAACTAAGGTGATGACCAAAGATAACACACCCCACATCCCCCCCCCCCCCCCCCCCCCATGTTTATCTGTAATGCCCTATGACCTGGGCATGTGCCAGCAGAATACTGAACTCGCTTATAGGCCACGATCAAATAATCCATGATCTTCCTGAAGGCTCGAGGGCCATATGGCCTTCTCCCAATTCCCTTTATATGTTTTTAGAGTAACTTTGTGTTTCACATTATACACAATTCATACTAAAAGAGTGAGTGAATTGTTGTTAGAATTATATTTAAGTTTGAAAGCTATCAGGGATAGGGTACATTGCATCTATGGGTTTCAAAGAAAAAGACTAAGAACTGTTGATTGGGAATATCAAAGGGCAGTTAGGAAGTTACATTTCAAAGGCAACCCAATATAATAAAGACATGTTTATTATTTTGAGCCACATTCAAAACTGAAAGTCTATGGAAAATTAAAAACTTGGAAAGATATATTAGCCATAATTCTAACACACAAATGGTTTCAATACAATTTCAAGAAATGGTTAACTACAAGAAAAAAACATGAAATCCATGTATTGAAGCATAATCTGTGGTTGAAGCATAAGAAACCGTTCCTAACATCTTGTATTCAAAGCATTTATCCTGCTTATCTGTGGCATAATTCCATCAGAATCTCATTGCTGCTTTGAAGGAGAAATAATGACAATTCCTCCTGAAAAAATTTACAACACAGGAATTGCTTGCATGAGCTGGATAAAGCTATCCACCTAAATCCAGCATAAGGTCTATAGTCTTGGTCAGGGTTCTTCATGGAAACATCCAAATACTGTTTAAATGTGACAAGGGTTTCTGCCTCCACCATCCTGTCAAACATAGAGTACGACCTCTTATCTCCCACAAATCAATCACTTTAAACCTCTGCCCCTTTTGTATCCAACCTCTTTGTTAAAGATGACAAGTTGCTCCTATCTACTGTCTTTTGGACCCTCAAAAGTCAGCCTCTTCTTTTTCAAATAAAACAACCCATACATCCCATTTTTCCCACAAAGTTAAGATTTTCAGGGCCTGGAAACATGTTTGTAAATTGCCCCTGGTGACCAGACATATTTACAAGTGCTCAAGCCATGAGCACTTTCAAGAAAGTTAACCACAACATTTTCACTGACTTAAATATAGGGAAAGCTGTCTGTTACCCAGAAATAGATAGGTTTTTTAATTAACTGAATTTCATAAAATAATTAACTTCTCTTGCTTTCACAAACAAGAGAGACTGACAATAATCAGTGTTCAAAACTAAGACTACGTGCCAAAGCATTCAACAAGTAATAACAAAATAACATGAATGTTTGATCTGGCTTATTTCTATTACAGGCAACCATAAATACTGCAAATTGCAAGTGAACACAGTGTATTTAAAATATTAAAAAATACATGGCAGTAATTCCATGGACAAACCATTGAGCTAGAAGAAATTACAATGGCCAGTGCCAAAATCTAGGTAAATTAACTTATAACATGCTTATAAACACAGGGTATGAATAGACACACAAACTGGAGTAACTCAGCGGGTCAAACAGCACCTCTGGAGAAAATAGGTGACGTTTCGGGTTAAGACCCTTTGCAGAATGAGTTAGGGGAATGGGAAATGAGAGATATAGACAGTGATTATAGAGAGATATAGAACACATGAATGAAAGATATGCAAAAAAGAAATGATAAAGGAAACAGGCCATTGTTAGCTGTGGGATAGGTGAGAATTAGTTACAGACCATGAGATCAAACATGATGACTTTGAAGCCAGTACAACGATTTGGGTGGAGGATGAGTAAGAGGGGATGCAAAGGGTTATTTGAAGTTAGAGAAATCAATATTCATACCGCTGGGTTATAAGTTGCCGAAGCAAAATACGAAGTACTGTTCCTCCAATCTGCGGTTGGCCTCACTCTGACAATGGAGGAGGCCCAGGACAGAAAGGACAGTGTGGGAATGGGAAGGGGAATTAAAGTGTTTGGCAACCGGAAGATCAGGTAGGCCCAGGCAGATTGAACGAAGGTGTTCAGCGATATGATCGCCCAGTCTACATTTGGTCTCACCAATGTACAAGAGTCCACACCTTGAACAACAGATACAGTAGATGAGATTGGAGGAGGTTCAAGTGAACCTCTGCCTAACTTGAAAGGACTGTCAGGATCCCTGGAGAGTTGAGGGGGGTGGTATCAGGACAGATGTTGAATCGCCTGCGGAACATCTAAGAACATCTAACAGCTAAGGAACCGCTAGTCATATCTTCTCATCTCCACCCCTTGCGCAAGGCGGAAAGGGGTGGAGATGAGATGTAACTAGCGGTGACTAGAAGCAGACAAGCATCAGGTTAGACATTCCATCCATATCCACTTGAAAGCAGGGAATTCTTAGCACTTTATGTTAACATCAGAACCTACCAGCTTGTGCTGCAGCAGAGCTGATAATAACTGGCGTCGATGCTACCAGCCTAACTGGTGTCCCTAATCCAGTCCTTGCGCCAGGACCCACCACCAAGGTGCCAGTTTGATCATAGTATGCAGCTGGGGCTAGAACTTGATAACCTAAAGAGAGGCAATTTGGTAAATAGAAAATATCAACTGCCTACACTTCCTGTCCACAGTTCAGAAAGCAACAGTTCTCAACTAATATCCTCACTGCTCTAAATTAGGTGCAACATTTAATTGCATTATTCAGATCTAGTACAAATGGTAATTCTAAGTGTTTAAGGAATTCTTAAATAATTAATTTCCTCTTGTCTATAAAATTACTCTTGGGCACTTAAATTGCATGTTATGTTGTTCGGATGCAAGATAATTTGCAAAATAAATGTGAAGAGTATTAAGAAGCAGTGGTATGACTACTTTAGCTAGATTAATTTTCAACTATGCATTGCAGTCGCTCTTGTAACACATTTATACTGACCAGACATGCAACAGTTCCTCTCATTAAAAAAAAAAAAGAAACAATTTCTAACTGGAAACTAAATAATATAATGCACAGTCTCTTCCCCCAGAGTAGGGGATTCACGGACTAGAGGGCTAGGTTTAAGGTGAGTGGAGAAAGATTTAATAGGAAGCTGAAGGGCAACTTTTTCCACAGCGAGTGGTAGGTATGTTCAATGAGCTGCCAGAGGAAGAGATAGGGAAAGATACAATGTGGACATTTAAAAGCATTTGGATCGGCCAAATGCAAGCAAATTGGACGAGTTCAGGAAGCCACCTTGATCGGCAGGGATAAATTGGACTGAAATTTACATAAATTGACAAGCCCATCTACATAGTTCTCTTTCATATCTATGTTTACATTTCATGCTCATAGGTTTTTTTTTTGCTAATACCTTCTAGCAATCGGACAGAAAAAAAGGCCTTGTCGATTCATAGCGACATACTGTAAAGAAATTGGTCCTACATCCCATCTCATCCATTGATTTTTTTTGCCTATTTATACTAATTCAATTAGGGTAGTATCCTTCTATGTCGTCCTATTTAAGTGTTTATCTATATGCCTCTTAAATGTACTATCTTATTGCATCACCTTGACTGGCAGTGTGTTCTAAATATGAACAATATGCTGTAAATACATTACTCCTTGGATCCCCTTTCCTTACTCCTTAAAACACTGTTTTTGACACTCCGTTGCATGGGAAACAGATGTTGGCTATCCATAGCTCTCATTATCTTACATACAGTGTGCTCCATAATGTTTGGGGCAAAGACCCACCATTTATTTATTTGCCTCTGTACTCCACAATTTGAGATTTATAATAGAAAAAAAATCACAAGCGGTTAAAGTGCACTTTGTCAGATTTTAATCAAGTCCATTTTTATACATGTAGAAATTACAGCTGTGTTTATACATAGGCCCCCTCGTTTCAGGGCACCATAATGTTTGGGACACAGCAATGTCATGTAAATGAAAGTAGTCATGTATATTATTTTGTTGCATATCCTTTGCATGCAAGACTGCTTGAAATCTGTGATTCATGGACATCACCAGTTGCTGGGTGTCTTCTCTGATGATGCTCTGGAAGGCCTGTATTGCAGCCATCTTTAGATTATGCTTGTTTTGGGGGCTAGTCCCCATCAGTTTTCTCTTCAGTATATAAAAGGCAGACTCAATTGGGTTCAGATCGGGTGATTGACTTGGCCACTCAAGAATTGACCATGTTTTAGCTTTGAAAAACCCCTTTGTTGCTTTAGCAGTATGTTTGGTATCATTGCTACCTCTCACACTGCTTCCTCTCCAAGTTTGACCTGGTCACCCCTACTGAAATCTCCAAACTCATCAGCTCTTCCAAACCCACTACCTGCTCCCTCGACCCTATCCCCACTCCCCTGCTGAAGTCCTGCCTCCCCGTTCTCTGCCCCTACCTCATTAATCTCTTCAACTCCTCATTGTCCCAAGGAATTGTCCCCTCTGCTTTCAAAACTGCTGCGGTCACACCAATCTTAAAAAAACCTGGTCTTGATGCCTCCTCTCTCATTAACTATCGCCCAATCTCAAACCTCCCCTTTCTTTCAAAAACCCTGGAGCGTATCGTCGCGTCACAACTTCATTCCCACCTCCACGCGTATAACCTATTCGAACCCCTCCAATCTGGATTTCGCCCCCTCCATAGCACAGAAGCTCTCCTTAAAGTCCTCAACGACCTCCTCACCTCTGCTGACACTGGTTCCCTCAACATCCTCATCCTCCTCGACCTGAGTGCGGCCTTCGATACCATGAACCATAACATCCTGCTTACCAGACTTAAAGACCTTGGCATTGAAGGTTCTGCACTCAGCTGGCTCCGTTCCTACCTTTGCAACCGATCCCACTTCATCTCTCTCCATAACCACACCTCTGCTACAGCCACTGCCATTCAAGGCGTTCCCCAAGGCTCCGTTCTCGGTCCCCTCCTCTTCATCATCTACATCCTCCCCCTTGGTCATATACTCCGTCACTTCAAACTGGACTTCCATTGCTATGCTGATGACACCCAGATCTATCTCAGCACCAAGTCCCCCCACCACCCCCCTCTCTCCTGCCTGTCAGCCATCAAATATTGGATGCAACTCAACTTCCTTAAATTAAACAGTAACAAAACAGAATTTCTCCTCATTAGCTCCAAATCAACACTTACCAAAATTAACAACCCCACTCTCACTATTGACGGCACCACTGTCTCCCCATCTCCTCAGGCCTGCAACCTTGGCGTGATCTTTGACTCAACCCTCTCCCTTGAGCCTCACACCCACCATGTTGTCAAAACATCATTTTTTCACCTCTGCAACATTGCCAAAATCAGACCCTCTCTCACACCCCCCCGATGCTGAAAGACTCATCCATGCCTTCATCTCCTCCCGACTGGACTACTGTAACTCTCTTCTCTTTGGCATTAATTCCAGCAACATCAACCGACTCCAACTAGTCCAAAGTGCCAAAGGTACACAAAATTGCTGGGGAAACTCAGCGGTGCAGCAGCATCTATGGAGCGAAGGAAATAGGCTTGTGAAACTGTCTCCGGAGAGAGGAGGAGAACTTCTTCAAAGTAGGCATACCTTGAAGTCCAAAATGCCGCCGCCCGACTCATCACCCACACCAAATCCTGGCACCACATCACCCCAGTCCTCAAAGAACTTCACTGGCTTCCCATTTCCCACCGGATCATCTACAAAATCCTGGTCCTCACCTACAAAGCCCTCAACCACTTGGCCCCCCCCTTATCTCACTGACCTCCTCTCCCCCTACCAACCCTCACGGTCCCTCAGATCCATTTCAGCGGTCTCCTCTCCATTCTGAAATCCAACCACTGCTCTTTTGGAGACAGAGCCTTCTCCAGGGCAGCTCCCAGGCTCTGGAACTCCCTCCCACAATTGATCCGAAATTCTGAGTCCCTCACCATCTTCCAGTCCCGCCTCAAGACCCATCTCTTCACCTCTGCATACCCATAGTCCCATGTCCCCCTCCCCTTTGCATCTCTGTCTTACTGCTCTATTTTGTTTTGTTCTTGACTCACCATGTTAAGCGACTTTGAGTCCTTGAAAAGCGCTATACAAATAAAATGTATTATTATTATTATTATTATTGTCTTGCTGTAGAATGAACTGCTGGCCAATGAGTTTTGAGGCATTTGTTTGAATTTGAGCAGATAGGATGTGTCTATACACTTCAGAATTCATTATGCTACTACCATCAGCAGTTGTATCATCAATGAAGATAAGTGAGCCAATTTCTTCAGCAGCCATACATGCTCAGGCCATAACACCCCCACCACCATGTTTCACAGATGAGGTGGTATGCTTTGGATCTTGAGCAATTCCTTCTCTCCTCCATACTTTGCTCTTGCCATCACTCTTATATAAGTTAATATTCGTCTCATCGGTCCACAAGATCTTTTTCCAGAACTGCGGTTGATCTTTTAAATACTTCTTGGTAAACTGTAACCTGGCCATCCTATTTTTGCAGCTAACCAGTGGTTTGCATCTTGCAGAATAGCCTCTGTATTTCTGTTCATGAAGTCTTCAATGGACAGTGATCATTGATAAATCCACACCTAACTCCTGAAGAGTGTTTCTAATCTGTTGGACAGGTGTTTGGGGATATTTCTTTAATATAGAGATAATTCTTCTGTCATCAGTTGTGGGGGTTCCTTGGCCTGTCAGCAGTCCCTTTGCGATTTGTAAGCTCACCAGTGCTCTCTTTCTTCTTAATGATGTTACAAACAGTTGATTTGGTAAGCCTAACATTTTTATTCTTGTTTCTCAGTCTCAGGAAGCTAAGCCGAGCTAGCTGTCTTTGTTAACAACAGGTGCTTGGACTTCCAACAAACACCCACTTACGGCATAAAGCTGGACAGGTCGCTTACATTTCGTCAACACCTGGCTGATCTCCGTGACAAGGTCATGGCACGTAGCGGCCTCATCGGACGCCTGGCAGGTAAAAGTTGGGGAGCCAGACCATCAACTCTTCGCACCTCTGCCTTAGCTCTTGTGTATGCCCCAGTTGAGTACTGCACACCCGTATGTAGGAGAAGTAGACATACTAGCCTGGTAGACATGAGCCTGAACAGCACCTTGCGCACCATCACTGGGTGCCTTCAACCTACTCCAGTCGAGCAGCTCCGTATACTTGCAGGCATTCCGCCTGCAGGGATCCGAAGGCAAACAGCAACTCTGGCACTATCTTGTCGTGTCATGGGAATTAAGTCTCCGGTGTTTGCTGCCCACTTGATTCTTTTTTCAAGTCCACCTGGAGCATTGTTTTAATTATTTAGACGATATCTAAAGAGAGAAAGCAAACGCCATGCTAGCATGTAGTTCGAGCGTACGCGCAAGGGTGTAATGCTGAGGCTTTATACGGCGCTGGCCAGGTCGCATTTGGAATATTGTGAGCAATTCTGGGCACCATATCTGAGGAAGGATGTGTTGGCTCTGGAGAGGGTCCAGAGGAGTTTTACAAGAATGATCCCAGGAATAATTCGGTTAAAATATGATGCGAGTTTGACGGTACTGGGCCTGTACTCACTGGAGTTTAGAAGAATAATGGAGGGGCGTCATTCAAAAGTATGGGTGTGGAGAGGATGTTTCAAATAGTGGAACAGTCCAGGACAAAGGTTCACAGCCATAGAATTAAAGGACGTTCTTTCAGGAAGGAGATGTGGATACATTTCTACAGTCAGGGGTGGTGAATCTGTGGCACCGAAGGCTGTGGAGGCCGTTAGTTTATATATTTAAGGCAGAGATACATTGATTCTTGGTTAGTACGGGCGTCAGATGTTATGGGTGAAAAGCAGAGTTTGGAGCGAGAGATAGATCAGCCATGATTGAATGGAGGAATGGACTTGATGCGCCGTATGCACAACTCAGCTCCAATCACTTGTGATCTTATGAAAGAGGCAATCTCGATGCACGAGAGAGAAAGATTGCTAATCTCCCTCTGCGGATATATGACGATACTATATAATACGATACGTTGCGATAGGATAGAAGTGTATTCATCCCCTGAGGGAAATTAGTCTGCCGACAGTCGGAGCACACAACAAGATACACGAAAACTTGAAATTAAAATTAAATTAAAAGTGAAAAAGTGAAAAATGAAATTAAAGAAAAACAACATTCTTGTCCACATGTTTCTGTGCGGTCCTCGCACCCGTCTGTAAAAATAGATCCACAAATCCGATCCGAATGTCCTTCCTAATTTGAGGAAGGACATTCTTGCTATTGACGGAGTGCAGCGTAGGTTTACAAGGTTAATTCCCGGGATGGCGGGACTGTCATATGCTGAGAGAATGGAGCAGCTGGGCTTGTACACTCTGGAGTTTAGAGGGATGAGAGGGCATCTCATTGAAACATATAAGATTGTTAAGGGCTTGGACACACTAGAGGCAGGAAACATGTTCCCGATATTGGGGGAGTCTAGAACCAGGGGCCACAGTTTAAGAATAAGGAGTAAGCCATTTAGAACGGAGACGAGGAAACAATTTTTCTCACAGAGAGTGGTGAGTCTGTGGAATTATCTGCCTCTGGTGGAGGCGGGTTCTCTGGATGCTTTCAAGAGAGAGCAAGATAGGGCTCTTAAAAATAGCGGAGTGAGGGGATACGGGGAGAATGCAGGAACGGGGTACTGATTGGGGATGATCAGCCACGATCACATTGAATGGCGGTGCTGGCTCGAAGGGCCAAATGGCCACTCCTACATCTATTGTCTATTGTCTATTGTCTATAATCCAGGAATATTTGCCATAACAAGTCCGGGCAGATTACGAAATGCATGTTTCTTATTAAAATTCTCTCCCTTACTTCGTTTAGGCGGAAAATATTTTACCCTGCTAATGAGTGACTAGATTTCTCCCGGGTATAAACTGCGAACTTTAAAAACGGGCTACCGCCTGGTAGCACTGAATGGAAAGGCGGTCTCTCTGCTAGTATGAACCAGCCGGTAATAATACAACTGGAAAACATATACTATCCTATCCTTGCCATCATCGGCGTTCCTGGTAAGCCGCGTATCTGTTAATCTTTCCATGTGTAGGCTGTATTGTTAAGTGGAAGTGTGCTCTGTAATGTCTGTTGGATTGAGTATTGGCATCAAATTCTATCCGACATGTAACGAGCGAAATTAGCGTTCATCGTATTTAGTTCAAAGAAACAGCGTGGAAACGCTCAACGAAACGGTCAAACGATCGCCCGTAAATCAGTTCTGTCCTAGATATTAGGGACAATTTACAGAAGCCAATTAACCTACATACTGCCAAGTCTTTGGAAAGTGGAAAGAACACGGAGAAAACCATCGTGGTCACGTGGAGAACGTACAAACTCCGTCCAGACAGATCTCGTAGTTGGGATCGAACTCGGGTCACCAGCGTGGGATCGAACTCGGGTTACACAGCTACTTTACCGTGCCGCCCCGGTACATTGATAGAGAACTACAATTCATCTGATGGCGCAGCGGTGGAGTTGTTGCCTCACAGCGCCAGATCCCCGGGTGCGATCCTGACTACGAGGGCTGTCTGTACTGAGTTTGTAGTTCTCCCCGTGAACAGCGTGAGATTTTTCCCGGTGCTCCGGTTTCCTCCCACACTAAAAAGACGTACAGGTTTGTATGTTTAAGAAGTAACTGCAGATGCTGGAAAATCGAAGGTATTCAAAAATGCTGGAGAAACTGAGCGGGTGAGGCAGCATCTATGGAGCGAGGGACATAGGCAACGATTCATGTACAGGTTTGTATGTTAATACAGGTTTGTATGTTAACATTTGTCATTGCCAATGTGAGGGGATCGCTGGTCGTCGCGATACGGTGGGCCGAAGGGCCTGCTTCCGTGTTGTACCTCTAAACTACACTAAACTAAGCCTCAGTAATTTAGAGCACGGGTATTAGGCTGAAGGGGAGGTCTCTATTCATACGACTATGCGAAGTTTCAGTGACAATGGATTGGCGACATTCATGGGGTTAATGAAGGCTGCGGTGGATAGTCTGCGGGAGGATAATGTCATTCCGGTTTCTTTCTGCCAAAGATCTCACGCCGCACTCCTCAAAAAACATCCGGCTCCTTACGGCTAATTCACGGGGGTTGTCGCTCGCCCGCTGAATTGGTTCTGTCCGTAGATACCCTGTCTCGCCAAGAGTTCCACACGTTCACTTATTACAAGGACAATGGGAACAAATCCTGGACAGACAAAGAGTACTGGAGCAACTCAGCGAGGCAGGCAGCACCCCTGGATAGAAGGAATCGGTGACACCTCGGGTCAAGACTCTTCCTCAGACTGATGAAGATTCAACCTGAGGAAGGGTCTCGAACTGAGTTGTTTTATATTCCTCTATCCAAGGATGCTGCCTGTCCAGTTGAGTTGCTCCAACATTCTGTATCTATCTCCGGTATAAACCGACATCTACAGTTCGTTCCTGAACTAACCCGGGACTCGAATTGCTCTAGGAGACACCAGAGACTGCAGATACTAGGATCTTGAGTGAAATACAAAGTGCTGGAGGATCTCAATGTGTCAGGCAGAGTACTGTATGTGGAGGAAAAGGAAGCGACAATGTGTCGGGTCAGGACACTTCTTAAATCTAATTATTCTTTATTAGTTTATATTCGTTTAGAGAAACAGCACGGAAACAGACACTTCAGCCCACCGAATCAGTGCTGACCAGCGATTCCCGTGCACTAACGCTGTCCTACGCACACTAGGGGTAATTTACAATTTACCGAGCCAATTAACCTACAAACCCGCACGTCTTTGGTGTGTGGAAGGGAACCGGAGCTCACAGACAAAACGCACGCAGTCACGGAGAGAATGTGAAAACTCCGTACAGGGAGCACCCGTAGTCAGGACCGAACACGGATCACTGGCGCTGTAAGACAACAACTGAACCGCAGCGCCACTGTTTCGCGATATTGTCAAACCCAGAATTTGTGCACTGAATGCACAAAATGCGTACTTCTAATTTACAGAACAGTTCGACTCCTCGGTATAGGCGTCGCTTGCGTAGAACATGGAACAGTCCAGCACAGGAACATACCATTCGGCCCACAATGTCCTTGCCGAACATGATGCCAAGCTAAACTAATCTTCTCTGCCTACACGTGATCCATTTTCCTCCATTCTCTGCATACCCGTGTGCCTATCTAAATAGACACAACATGCAGGAGTAGCTCAGTGAGTCAGGCATCAGCTCTGGAGAAAACGAATGGGTGACTTTTCGGGTCAATAGACAATGGACAATAGGTGCAGGAGAAGGCTATTCGGCCCTTCGAGCCAGCACCGCCATTCAATGTGATACTGGCTGATCATCCCCAATCAGTACCCCATTTCTGCCTTCTCCGCATATCCCCTCACTCCGCTATCTTTAAGAGCCCTATCTAGCTCTCGTTTGTACGTATCCAGAGAACCGGCCTCCACCACTGAGGCAGATAATTCTTAATCTTAAAGTCTTAATGGTTCGGGGTTGAGACTCCTCACCAGTCCCTACCTGTCTACAGATCCAAAGGCTCCTAAATGCTACTAACGTATCAGCCTCCGCCACCCTTGTCGGCGAAATCCAGGTCCCGTTTACCGTGTACCGTATTTGTACTGTGTATTTACTGTGTAGAAACATAGAAACATAGAAATTAGGTGCAGGAGTAGGCCATTCGGCCCTTCGAGCCTGCACCGCCATTCAATATGATCATGGCTGATCATCCAACTCAGTATCCCGTACCTGCCTTCTCTCCATACCCTCTGATCCCCTTAGCCACAAGGGCCACATCTAACTCCCTCTTAAATATAGCCAATGAACTGTAAAAATACTTGCTCCGCGCATCTCCTTTAAACATTCTCCCTCTCATTCTAAACCGATGCCCTCTTGTCTTTCTCTCCCACGGCGAATGTAAGGTGGAATTTAGAACGAGCTATTGGACCATGGAACGGAGTTATATTCTCATTGCCCACGTTGCCACCTGTCCTTACTTCACCCTGGAGACGCTATGGGACAAACACCACAAATCAACAAACGACCTGTTGGCAGATCCTTTCAACGGAGAAGGACACGGAGGGAGTCAACTCCAGTGCCACGACGTTAGAGTGAGAAGCAATACGTACTTTTGGGAATCACGATGTTGTAATTGGAGTTGTTGACAGTTGGTGGCCCTAGATTCTGGACTAAGGTAGCGCAGCTGGTAGAGCTGCCGTCTCACTGATCCAGGGTCCCAGGTTCGATCCTAACCTCGGGTGGAGACAGTGTGGAGTTTGAATGTTCTCCCTGTGACAGTAGGTTTACTCCGAGTGCTCGCGTTTCCTCCGACATATCAAAGACGTGCGGGTTTGTAGGTTAATTGTTCTCTGTAAAATTAGCATTAGTGCTTGGGGAATGGATGCGAAAGTAGGATAACATAGAACTAGTGTGAGCGGCTGATCGATAGTCTACGTGCGTTCGGTGGGCCGAAGGGCCTGTTTCATATTTCTGGACTAAGGTAGCGCAGTATCGTATCCTGTATCGTTCAGTCAATCAAGATGTAGATAGATATAGAATAGAATGACAAATATGCAAAGAAGTTACCGCGATTAAAGAAACAGGGCTGTTAGCTGTTTGCTGGGTGAGAACTCGTTCAAACTAATGGCCTTTTACTTTCACTTTTTTACTTTACTGCATATCATATTTATTTTGCATACTTTCTTTCATTTGATATATATCTCTCTACATCACCGTCTATATCTCGTTTCCATTCCCCCTGATTCTCAGTCTGAAGAATGTTCTCAACCCGAACGTCACCTATCCCCTTTCTCCAGAGATGCTGGCTGACCCGCTGAGTTACTCCAGCTTTTTGTGTCTATCTTCAGGTTTATGTTAAGTTATTTCAGTCTTTTGTCCCTCGTCTGTAAGATAAAAGTAGTGTGAGCAGGTGATCGTTGGTTGTCGTGACCTCGATGCGCCGAAGGGCCTGTTTGCATGCTGGATCTTTGAACTAAACTTAACTAAACTTCCTCTAAGACCAATGGCGTCTAATGAAGTCATTTTAATTTCGTCTTTTCTACAGCTAACCTGTTGGCAATCGTCATTCTCACCCGAGGAAAGTGTGGACTCTCCAGATGTATCACCCGCTACCTGGTATCCATGGCCGTGGGTGATTTAATGGTTCTGATCTTCGAGGTAATTCTCTACGAGATAAAAGATGGCTATTTCCCTCATTCATTCCTGAACCTAACTCCAGTTTGTAGCGTCAACTTGACCCTGCTTTTTATGTCCATTGATTGCTCTGTCTGGCTAACGGTGACTTTCACCTTCGATCGATTTGTTGCCATTTGTTGTCCAAAGTTACGAGGAAGATATTGCACTGAGAAAACCGCGACTTTGGTGATAGCAGTGGTGTGTTCCCTGAGTGTTATTGAAAATATCCCAATGTATTTTGTCTATGCACCACAAGCAATAGTTGACAACGTGGCTTGGTCATGTGGTGTGACCCCAGACTTCTACACCTCACCGTTATGGGTAGCATTTTGGTCGTTCGAAACGATTTTAACCCCATTTACACCATTCCTATTGATCATGCTCCTCAACGCGCTGACAATCAGACACATCATACGCGCTAACAGAGTGAGGAGCGGTCTCCGAGCGAACAAGAATGACGAGAGCGGTGCAGATCAAGAGGTGGAGAATAGAAGGAAGTCCATCATTCTATTGCTGGCCGTTTCCGGCAGCTTCATGCTACTGTGGATGGTAATATTCGTGTGCTTCATCAGTGTACGTTTTATAGACGTGCAGTTTTTAGCAACAGATTATGACAACACATTCACGATTGCTGAACTGTCCGGGTACATGCTGAGATGTCTGAGTGCTTGCACCAACACGTTTATTTACGCCGTGTCACAGACGAAATTCAGGGAAGAATTAAAAAACCTGATTAGGAGTCCATTCGCGTTTTTGTCCAATTCAATAAGGCATTTTTAATGTCTCAATAAAACCACAAATAATTTCAAAATGACGTGTATCCGTGTTATTTTATTGCATCCTGTTTTCTCATCCCATTTTTAAAAAATTACATTCTGTCTCTGCGCATCCCTCTGCAATTAGATCCTCGACTTCCTCATTCACAGACCACAGTCTGTCCGTATTGGTGGAAATGTGTCAGCCTCGATAACAATCAGCACGGTAGCACCTCAAGGCTGCGTGCTCAGCCCCCTGCTGTACTCACTGAATATATAAATATATATACAATAGTATATGGTCACGCTGATCTGTTCTGTAGTCATGCCTACTATATTCTGTTGTGCTGAAGCAAAGCAAGAATGTCATTGTCCTATCTAGGACACATGACAATAAACTCTCTTGAATCTTGAATCTCTTGAATCCTCCTCCGTTTTCACCAGATTGTCGAGGTCTTGCGGTAATTCCTGAACCCATCTCCACTGTCTACTACAAAACGTTCTTCAGTGTCCATGTGTTAATGCATAAGGAGCTGATAGTTGGGTCTTGTGTTCAGCATTGCTGCCCATACATGTTTCTGTAAATGCGCTGTGTACAACTTTGTACAGATGAGAGCCCTTCTCTCCAAAATCTACCTCCATCTTTTTGCCCATCTGCACCAATCTCAGTTTCCCACTTTAGTGATGCCCAAAATTAACTGGTGATAAGGGCACAAAGCCATACAGCAGGAAAACAGACCATTCTGCTAACTGGTCCATGCAGCCAAATATACTCCATCTAAGATGTGAAGTCTGAATACAATACAATACAATACAATACATTTATTTGTCATTTGGACCCCGTTGAGGTCCAAACGAAATGCCGTTTCTGCAGCCATACATACAAAACAAAAAAGACCCAAGACCCAACACAATTTACACAAACATCCTTCACAGCGCATCTTCTCCTCGCTGTGAAGGAAGGCAAAAAAAACATATCTCTCCCCTGCACTCCCCTCTTCCCCCCCCCCCCCCCATGTCAGAGTCAAAGACAGAGTCAAAGCCCCCGGCGGGCGATGTTAAATGTCCCGCAGCCATTGAAGCCACGCCGGGTGATGCAAGGCCACGCACCGGGTCTTGGTGTTGGAGCCTCGGCGGGCTCTTGGTGTTGGAGCCCCGGCGGGCGCTAGCAAAGTCCCGCGGTCATTCCAAGCCGCGCGGGGCGGTGATGTAGGCCCCGCTCCAGGTAATCTTCAACCCCGCAACTGGGGCGGGAGAAGTCGCCGTTGCGGAAGCCCCGAAAAGCGGTCTCCCACCAGGGACCCGCGGGCTCCCGGTATTACTGTCCACAGACCTGCGGTAGGAGCTTCCGAAACTCCGGGTGTCGGGTCACAGCAGCGCTCCACCACAGCTACACCCGCTCCGGACTCGGCCAGCTCCGTGATGGTGAGTAGATCCGCAGCTCCGCGACTGGAGCCCCAGGTCATTCCTGTTGGAGGCCGCTCCACGTTGAAGCCCCAACGACAACGGAGACCCGACAAAGAAAAGGTCAGGTCTCCCGTGCAGGGGAAAGACCTTAAAGTCCCCCCCCCACCCCCACCCCCCACACACATACCCCGACAAAAAAAAACAAAAAAAACTACATAGAAACAAGACAGAAAACAATAAAAAGACAGACGGACTGCAGAGGCCGCTGCTGACTAGAGTCGCGCCGCCCACCGAACAGGGTCACTGAAGAAGGGTCACGACCCGAAATGTCGCCTATTCCTTTGCTCCATAGATGCTGCCTCACCTGCGGGGTTTCTCCAGTATTTTTTGTCTACCATCCAGCTAAGATAGTTCCATTTGCCTCCGTTTAGCCCATATCATCTTAAACCTCTTCTATCCATGTAATGGTCCTAATGTTTATTGGATGACGTACAGTACCTACCTCAACCACATTCTCCGGCGCCTCACTCCACTTTCTCACCATTCCCTGT
>NC_045985.1:29559642-29562142 GCF_010909765.2 Amblyraja radiata | reverse complement strand
ACCCCGGAATGTTTCCATTCCCACTTCCCTCCTGCTTTAACCCTTCCCGGCAGCTCCACTCTCCTCCCACACTCCAAAGGTTGTGCACGAAGGAACTGCAGATGCTGGTTTAAACCGAAGACAGACACAAAATGCTGGAGTAACTCAGCGGGACAGGCAGCATCTCTGGTGAGAAGGACTATCTCAGCGTTTAAAAAAACACTCAGACAGCTACATGTACGGTTCAAGTTTGGTGGGATATGGACCAAACGCAGGCAGGTGGGACTAGCCTAGCTGAGACATGTTTGTCGGTGTAGGCAAGTTGGGCCGAAGGGCCTGTTTCCACACTGTATCACTCTATGACTATGAATATTGATTAGTACAGGTGTCGGGTTATTTGGAGAAGGCAGGAGAATGCCGTTAGGAGGGAGAGATAGATCAGCCTCCAACTGGATCCCACCACTGGCCACATCTTCCCATCTCCACCCCATTCTGCTTTCCACAGAGACCGTTCCCTCCGCAACTCCCTGGTCAACTCGTCCCTTCCCACCCAAACCACCCCCTCCCCAGGTACTTTCCCCTGCCTCCTCCGGAGATGCAACACCTGTCCCTATAGCTCCCCCCTTGATTCCATCCCAGGTCCCCAATAGTCTTTCCAGATGAGGCAGAGGTTCACTTGCACCTCCTCCAACCTCATCTACTGTATCCGCTGTTCCAGGTGACCACTTCTCTACATCGGCGAGACCAAGCGCAGGCTCGGCGATCGTTTCACAAAACACCTCTGCTCAGTCCGCATTAATCTACCTGATCCCCCGGTGGCTCAACATATTAACTCCCCCTGACCTTTGTCAGAGTGAGGCCCAGCGCAAATTGGAGGAACAGCGCCTCATATTTCGCTTGGGTACCTTACAACCCAGTGGTATGAATATTGACTTCTCGAACTTCAGATAGCCTTGCTTTCTCTCTCTCTCTCCACCCCCTCCCCATTCCCAGTTCTCCCACTAGTTTTACTGTCTCCGACTACATTCTATCTCTGCCCCACCCACTCCCCTGACATCAGCCTGAAGAAGGGTCTCGACCCGAAACGTCACCCATTCCTGCTCTCCAGAGATGCTGCCTGGCATAGAAACATAGAAACAGAAAATAGGTGCAGGAGTAGGCCATTCGGCCCTTCGAGCCTGCACCGCCAATCAATATGATGATGGCCGATCATCGAACTCAGTATCCCGTACCTGCCTTCTCTCCATACCCCCTGATCCCTTTAGCCACATCTAACTCCCTCTTAAATATAGCCAATGAACTGGCCTCAACTACCTTCTGTGGCAGAGAATTCCAGAGATTCACCACTCTCTGTGTGAAAAAATGTTTTTCTCATCTCGGTCCTAAAAGACTTCCACCTTATCCTTAAACTGTGACTCCTTGTTCTGGACTTCCCCAACATCGGGAACAATCTTCCTGCATCTAGCCTGTCCAACCCCTTAAGAATTTTGTACGTATCTATAAGGTCCCCCCTCAATCTTCTAAATTCTAGCGAGTACAAGCCGAGTCTATCCAGTCTGGACCTTCTCTGTACTCCCTCTATGGCAAGAATGTCTTTCCTAAGATTAAGAGACCAAAACTGTACGCAATACTCCAGGTGTGGCCTCACCAAGACCCTGTACAACAGCGGTAGAACCTCCCTGCTCCTATACTCAAATCCTTTTGCTATGAATGCTAACATACCATTCACTTTCTTCACTGCCTGCTGTACCTGCATGCCTACTTTCAATGACTGGTGTACCATGACACCCAGGTCTCATTGCATCTTCCCTTTTCCTAATCGGCCACCATTCAGATAATTGTCTACTTTCCTGTTTTTGCCACCAAAGTGGATAATCTCACATTTATCCACATTATACTGCATCTGCCATGCATTTGCCCACTCACCCAACCTATCCAAGTCACCTTGCAGCCTCCTAGCATCCGCCTCACAGCTAACACTGCCCGCAGCTTCGTGTCATCCGCAAACATGGAGATGTTGCATTCAATTCCCTTGTCCAAATCATTAATATATATTGTAAATAGCTGGGGTCCCAGCACTCAGCCTTGCGTTACCCCACTAGTCACTGCCTGCCATTCTGAAAAGGACCCGTTTACTCCTACTCTTTGCTTCCTGTCTGCCAGCCAGTTCTCTATCCACATCAATACTGAACCCCTAATACCATGTGCTTTAAGTTTGCATACTAATCTCTTATGTGGGACCTTGTCAAAAGCCTTCTGAAAGTCCAGATATGACACATCCACTGGTTCTCCCCTATCCACTCTACTAGTTACATCCTCGAAAAATTCTATAAGATTCGTCAGACATGATTTACCTTTCATAAATCCATGCTGACTTTTTCCAATGATTACACCACTTTCCAAATGTGCTGCTATACCATCTTTAATAACTGACTCTAGCAGTTTCCCCACTACCGATGTTAGACTAACTGGTCTGTAATTCCCCGTTTTCTCTCTCCCTCCCTCCCTTTTTAAAAAGTGA